>NC_069502.1:304519578-304757078 GCF_027579735.1 Bombina bombina | reverse complement strand
CCACCTACATTATAGCTATGTACCCCTAATCTGCTGCCCCTAACACCGCCGACCCCTATATTATATTTATTAACCCCTAATCTGCCCCCCACAACGTCGCCTCCACCTGCCTACACTTATTAACCCCTAATCTGCCGAGCGGACTGCACCGCTACTATTATAAAGTTATTAACCCCTAATCCGCCTCACTAACCCTATAATAAATAGTATTAACCCCTAATCTGCCCTCCCTAACATCGCCAACCCCTAACTTCAATTATTAACCCCTAATCTGCCGACCGGAGCTCACCGCTATTCTAATAAATGTATTAACCCCTAAAGCTAAGTCTAACCCTAACACTAACACCCCCCTAAGATCGGAACAGCCAATAGAATGCAAGCTCAATCTGATTGGCTGATTGAATCAGCCAATCGGATTGAACTTGATTCTGATTGGCTGATTCCATCAGCCAATCAGAATATTCCTACCTTAATTCCGATTGGCTGATAGAATCCTATCAGCCAATCGGAATTTGAGGGACACCATCTTGAATGGCGTCCCTTAAAGGAACCGTCATTCGGCTAGTAGGCGTCGGGAGAAGAGGATGTTCCGCGTCGGAGGTCTGCAAGATGGATCCGGAAGAAAGAAGATTGAAGATGCCGTTGATAGAAGACTTCATCCGGATCATGGACCTCTTCAGCTCCCGCTTGGATGAAGACTTCATCCGGATCATGGACCTCTTCAGCTCCCGCTTGGATGAAGACTTCAGCCGGATCATGGACCTCTTCAGCCCCCCGCTTGGGCTTGGATCAGGACATTGGAGGAGCTCTTCAGGACGGATCGGTGAACCTGGTAGGGTGAAGACAAGGTAGGAAGATCTTCAGGGGCTTAGTGTTAGGTTTATTTAAGGGGGGTTTGGGTTAGATTAGGGGTATGTGGGTGGTGGGTTGTAATGTTGGGGGGGGGGTATTGTATGTTTTTTTACAGGCAAAAGAGCTGAATTTCTTGGGGCATGCCCCGCAAAGGGCCCTGTTCAGGGCTGGTAAGGTAAAAGAGCTTTGAAATGTAGTAATTTAGAATAGGGTAGGGCATTTTGTTATTTTGGGGGTCTTTGTTATTTTATTAGGGGGCTTAGAGTAGGTGTAATTAGTTTAAAATTGTTGTAATATTTTTCTTATGTTTGTAAATATTTTTTTATTTTTTGTAACTTAGTTCTTTTTTATTTTTTGTACTTTAGTTAGTTTATTTCATTGTAGTTATTTGTAGGAATTGTATTTAATTTATTTATTGATAGTGTAGTGTTAGGTTTAATTGTAGGTAATTGTAGGTATTTTATTTAATTAATTTAATGATAGTATAGTGTTAGGTTTAATTGTAACTTAGGTTAGGATTTATTTGACAGGTAATTTTGTTATTATTTTAACTAGGTAACTATTAAATAGTTCTTAACTATTTAATAGCTATTGTACCTGGTTAAAATAATTACAAAGTTGCCTGTAAAATAAATATTAATCCTAAAATAGCTACAATGTAATTATAATTTGTATTGTAGCTATATTAGGATTTATTTTACAGGTAAGTATTTAGCTTTAAATAGGAATAATTTATTTAATAAGAGTTAATTAATTTCGTAAGATTAAAATTATATTTAATTTAGGGGGGTGTTAGTGTTAGGGTTAGACTTAGCTTTAGGGGTTAATACATTTATTATAGTAGCGGTGAGCTCCGGTCGGCAGATTAGGGGTTAATGTTTGAAGTTAGGTGTCGGCGATGTTAGGGAGGGCAGATTAGGGGTTAATACTATTTATTATAGGGTTAGTGATGCGGATTAGGGGTTAATAACTTTATTATAGTAGTGCTCAGGTCCGCTCGGCAGATTAGGGGTTAATAAGTGTAGGCAGGTGGAGGCGACGTTGAGGGGGGCAGATTAGGGGTTAATAAATATAATATAGGGGTCGGCGGTGTTAGGGGCAGCAGATTAGGGGTACATAAGGATAATGTAAGTAGCGGCGGTTTACGGAGCGGCTGATTAGGGGTTAAAAATAATATGCAGGGATCAGCGATAGCGGGGGCGGCAGATTAGGGGTTAATAAGTGTAAGGCTAGGGGTGTTTAGACTCGGGGTACATGTTAGGGTGTTAGGTGCAGACGTAGGAAGTGTTTCCCCATAGCAAACAATGGGGCTGCGTTAGGAGCTGAACACAGCTTTTTTGCAGGTTTTTTTTCAGCTCAAACAGCCCCATTGTTTCCTATGGGGGAATCGTGCACGAGCACGTTTTTGAGGCTGGCCGCTTGCGTAAGCAACTCTGGTATCGAGAGTTGAAGCTGCGTTAAAAATGCTCTATGCTCCTTTTTTGGAGCCTAACGCAGCCTTTTTGTGGACTCTTAATACCAGAGTTATTTTTATGGTGCGGCCAGAAAAAAGCCGGCGTTAGCTACGCGGGTCGTTACCGACAAAACTCCAAATCTAGCCGTATGTTTGCTAGTGTGAAATGAAATATAGGATTTCTGTATTCAGTTTTCTTAAAAGTTACATTATATATTGATTGAAAATAGAAGTATAAGTATTTTTGTAAAATATTAATAAATAAAAATAATATAAAATTGGATATATTTGCCTTTGACATACAATTTTGAATCCATATATTTGTGGAATTAATTTTCTTCCATACAGAAGTTTCATTTTTGTTTTAATGGTTACTCAAATTTTCATAAACAGTCAAACCATTCATTCGGAAACTGTATCCTATATGCCAACTAGTGACCAATACAGCTCCCTGGTCTTATACTGTTTGTTATGGTAGCATCTATATACAGTATAAATATGTTTAGACATTATGGTTTATATAGGTAAGGAATTTAAAATCATTTTAATCTCTTCCTTGACATCTAAAATTTGGGAGCAGTAAAAAGTACATAAAAAAAAAAACAAAAAAATTTATTTCATGATTCAAATAAAGTATACAATTTTAAACAACTTTGCATTTTACTTCTATGATCTGATTTGCTTCATTCTCTTGGTATCCGTTGTTGAAAAGCATATCTAGATAGACTCAGGAGCTTTAAACTAGCTGCTTCATTGGTGGCTGTATTTGTATGCCCATTTTTATTGGCTTACAAATGTGTTCAGTTATCTCCCAGGAGTGCATTGCAGCTTCTTCAATAAAAGATACCAAGCAAAATTGATAACAGAGGTAAATGGGAAAGTTGTTGAAAAATGTATAATCTATCTGAATCATGAAAGATTTTTTTTGGATTTCATGCCCCTTTAAATTAAGACCGAATAGGGCAGCTGTGAGCATTTAAATATTCTGAGAATACAGAAAGGACATATTAGTTGATAAAAACTAGGTATAAATTGAATGAAGGTTTGAAAAGATGAAAAAGTTCCATATGTGCTTAAAACATATAGGTCTAGATTACAAGTGGAGCGCTATATTATTGCTCAAATTTGCCCGTTTGTGGGAACGCAAATAATTAACCAGCCATTACAAGTGACTGGTTATTGCTATTACGACCTCGGGCGCTATCAAATATATGGCGCAGGTTTCGGCGCAAGCGTGGAAACCTGCTTTGCCCGTAATTTCACCTCGCACATCGGGGTATTACATATAGGGTCCCGGCATTTCCTAAGTGCCATAAGTCGGATAAACTAGCGATGTCCAGAAATGAGCGTAAGTACAAATTTCTGGAATCGCCAGTGACTTACGGCACTTTAGAAACTGCCGGCGCCTAAGAAAAGTAAAGAAAATTTTAAATCTCCCGTAACTGTCTAACACGCCTCCCAAAAATAAGCCCGACGCGTATACCCCTATATCCGCAATCCCGCCTCTCACTACTACTAATAAATGTATTAACCCCTAAACCGCCATAGCCCACAACACAATAAACCTATTCTAGTATTAACCCCTAAACCGCCATAGCCCACAACGCAATAAACCTATTCTAGTATTAACCCCTAAACCGCCATAGCCCACAACGCAATAAACCTATTCTAGTATTAACCCCTAAACCACCATAGCCCACAACGCAATAAACCTATTCTAGTATTAACCCCTAAACCGCCATAGCCCACATAGCCTATTAAATGTATTAACCCCTATCCTGCCCACCCCTACAACGCCGCCACTATAATAAAGTTATTAACCTCTAAACCTAAGTCTAACCCTAACCCTAACACCCCCATAACTTAAATATTATTTAAATAAATCTAAATATATTTACTATTATTAACTAAATTATTCCTATTTAAAACTAAATACTTACCTGTAAAATAAACCCTAAAATAGCTACAATATAATTAATAATTACATTGTAGCTATTTTAGGATTTATTTTTATTTTACAGGCAAGTTTGTATTTATTTTAACTAGGTACAATAGTTATTAAATAGTTATTAACTATTTAATAACTACCTAGTTAAAATAAGTACAAATTTACCTGTAAAATAAATCCTAACCTAAGTTACAATTACACCTAACACTACACTATCATTAAATAAATTAAATTAATTAACTACAATTATCTAAAATGAAATACAATTAAATAAAATAAACTAAAGTACCAAAAAAAAAAAACACTAAATTACAGAAAATAAAAAAAATTTAAAAAAAGGTTTAAACTAATTACAACTAATCTAAGCCCCCTAAAAAAATAAAAAGCCCCCCCAAATAATAAAATTCCCTACCCTATACTAAATTACAAATAGCCCTTAAAAGGGCTTTTTGCTGGGCATTGCCCCAAAGTAATCGGCTCTTTTACCTGTAAAAAAAGAAATACAACCTCCCCCAACATTAAACCCACCACCCACACACCCAACCCTACTCTAAAACCCACCCAATCCCCCCTTAATAAAACCTAACACTAACCCCTTGAAGATCACCCTACCTTGAGCCGTCTTCACCCAGCCGGGCCGAAGTCCTCCAAGAAGCCGGGCACAAGTGGTGCTCCAGACGGCAGAAGTCTTCATCCGATCGGGGCAGAAGAGGTCTTCCAGATGGCAGAAGTCTTCATCCAAGCGGCATCTTCTATCTTCATCCTTCCGGAGTGGATTCTATTAGCCAATCGGAAATTAAGGTAGGAAAAATCCTATTGGCTGATCCAATCAGCCAATCGGATTGACCTCACATTCTATTGGCTGATTGGAACATATATATTTATATCTTAATATGTGTATATACACATATTTATACATAAATATATATATATTCATATACATATACTGTATATATATTCATATACATATATAATGCTGCCCATTGCTGCAGTACATACCCCTTTCGCTGCGTGAGGTTCTGATGCATTGCAATTAAAGGGACAATCTACACAAATATTCGACTAGATTATGAGTTTTGCGTTATGAGTGAAAAAGCTTCATAACGCTGCTTTTTCACTACCGCTGGTCTGCTATTACGAGTCTTGCAGGTATATCTGTACCGCACACTTTTTTGGCCGTAACACAATTTAACTACTGCAGCTTTCAAAAAGTCCTTTATCAAAGGGACTTCCACAGCGCCGGTATAACGAGTTTGCCTGTCCGGCCAAAAAGTGAGCGGTACAGCCCATAACTGCAAGATCCATACCGTAAACTGAGTCAGTAGTTATGGCTTTTATGTTACAAATCCGTAACATAAAACTCATAACTAAAGTGCTAAAAAGTACACTAACACCCATAAACTACCTATTAACCCCTAAACCGAGGCCCTCCCGCATCGCAAACACTAACATAAAAATAGTAAACCCTAATCTGCCACTCCCGACATCGCCGCCACTAGAATAAACATATTAACCCCTAAACCGCCGTACTCCCACATCGCAAACACTAGTTAAATATTATTAACCCCTAATCTGCTGTCCCTAACATCGCCAAAACCTACATTACTGTTATTAACCACTAATCTGCTGCCCCCAAACTCGCCGCCACTATACTAAAGTTATAAACCCCTAAACCTAACCCTAAGTGTAACCCTAACACCCACTAACTTTAATATAATCAAAATAAATCTAAATAAAAATGACTATCATTAACTAAATAATTCCTATTTAAAACTAAATACTTACCTATAAAATAAACTCTAAGCTAGCTACAATATAACTAATAGTTACATTGTAGCTATCTTAGGTTTTATTTTTATTTCACAGGCAAATTTGTATTTATTTTAACTAGGTAGACTAGTTATTAAATAGTTATTAACTATTTACTAACTATCTAGTTAAAATAAATACAAATTTACCTGTAAAATAAAACCTAACCTGTCTGGGGGTGGAGCCTACTACCAAGGAGAGCAGACGTACATGCCTGGAGCTCCTCTGCTACAAAAGGTTAAACATTGGAAAATACCCACTTCAATTATAACTTAAACTTCCAAAAAGCACAGGATTTGAGGGTAACTGCTTATTCCCACTTCCTAAAAAGTAGAACTCAGATGTATGAGCTTTGGAGCAACTTCGGAGGTATTGTGAATTGGGGCCTACTGCCGCTAGCGGCTTATGACCCTGAGAGAAGCCACGCGGTCTGTGCCATCACTCTACATACCGCACTCATCTTATTACTATAAATCAGCCTAAACTATTAAGATTGAACAACTTTATTATAGCATAATGGAGGATTTCGGAGAAATAAGAGCCCTCCTAATGGATCTGGACCATCGCATGACGAGCCAATTTAACTCCCTAAGATGCGTCATATGCTGCGGCTCTGAATACACAGAGGCATCTACAGTTGCAGTGGCGGTGACAGAGCGAGTGGATCTCCGATCTTGCACACGGACACATACGGCTCTGGTTGGAGTTAAACAGATCGATGAAGCGTCTATACCACATCGGATTTCTATGGCCTTTTCTCCCTGGTCTCAATTTGCAGTACGTGATGGCATATACACGGAGGAAGGAGCTAGCTGTCAGATACTATCTTTGAGTGCTGATTGCCTCCCCGCTGTGGCCCCTGTTGTAATGGGAACTGAGCCGTACTCAGGTTTTTATGAGACCCTCCACATTTTGGGCTTTAGCGACATTTCTTCCTGGCCCAATAAGTACCTTTCTAGCAATCTTGTCGATGTCACTCTGACTGTTTTGGCACATTTTAGAGTCTCACTCCTGCAGGACCTTCATCTCCTTTGCTGTGATCGCTGTCCCTATCATGTCGGCAGCCGCGTCACAGACACTTGTTTGAGACTTTGTTATAAATATACTGGTAGAGCTGGGGTCGGCTAGTTATGAGAGTTACACTCCGTAGTTTTCTATTTTCCAGGGAAAGTTTCACATGTAATCCTATGGTCAAGTTATAGAGTGCATTGGAACTTGATGATGATGGCTAGCAGCCTGAACTATATCCTCATTTTTACTGCATGCTATTATCTGTATATATGTTTTTTATTGTTAGAAAAGGGTTTATGATTTACTAGCTCTATAAGTCATTTGGTGACCACTTGAACAAGCTCCTTATTCTTCCTTCATTAACTAATAGGTGGCCTAATTCTAAATTTCCTCACTCATACCTATTAAGAGGACTTATAGGGGTTAAGGCTTATCAATACTCAGCTATCATTACACCACACTATCAGGCCCATTTATCAAGCTCCGTACGGATCTTGAAGGGCCGTGTTTCTGGCGAGTCTTCAGACTCGCCAGAAACACAAGTTATGAAGCAGCGGTCTAAAGACCGCTGCTCCATAACCCTGTCCGCCTGCTCTGAACAGGCGGACAGGAATCGCCGGACATCAACCCGATCGAATACGATCGGGTTGATTGACAGCTCCCTGCTGGCGATTGGCCGCGAGTCAGCAGGGGGCGGCGTTGCACCAGCAGCTCTTGTGAGCTGCTGGTGCAATGTTAAATGCGGAGAGCTTATTGCTCTCCGCATTTAGCGAGGTCTTGCGGACCTGATCCGCAGTGTCGGATCAGGTCCGCAAGCCCTTTGATAAATGGGCCTGTATGTCTCTATGTTTTAGATTATTACACTTTTTGGAGGTATCTTGGTTTCGCTAACAGCTGGGGCATCCCTGGGACCTGACTCTTTACTAGGGTTATGTACATAAGTGTTCCCTTAGGGAACATATTCTATAATCCTGAAGATGATGTATGATTTAGAATGTTTGTAAAGTTAATCTTTATAGAGCTTCAATGCTAACCTAAACAAATGTTATAGAGAAGTACCTCTTTCTAGATATTTTCTATTATGTCATAATTGGGTTGGTCCTTAGCCTGCTCTAGCAATATAAGTTTAGAGAATAACCCCATCCTATTGCTTATTATCTACTAGCCTGCTCGCCGTCCCAGGCTGCTGCTACTGGAGTAGGTTGGGTTTTATTCCTTATCTGGCTTTTATTAGCTCCATCATTCCCTATGGACCAGATGACATAACATTTTTCCCACAACTGAATTATTCTATATATACCAATTGCATGGCACATATCCGCTTAGTATGACTACCACAACATTGGTTCCTGATATTACTATATATAGCGCCAGTCTGTATTACCATTTGTTTATTTACAAGGCGCTCTCATATTTCAGCAGAGGTTTTCTTTGTTACACGGTATATTCCAGGTCTCACTTTTTGTTTTGGTGGAGGGTAGTAGAACATCAATAATTATTTCTGCCTTTAAACACTGTTAAATAGAGGGTGCCACACATAAGGGAGGTGGATACACTACTCACTGATCAGCAAAGTATCTTACACAGCGAGCAACATTAACTATTGCAGGGGTTAATTTCACTATTTTCTAATACAGGGGATAGTGCTAGATGATACACATTTAGCTTACTTTGAGACCATTACCTTGGACCATATACTCCTTTTCCTTAACTTATGGTCTATCACTTCCATGATCTATGATATCCCCAACTGAGATTTTGAAAAGCCTACTCTTGCCCTTATTGAAACCTAGCACAACAGTCCTTGTCCTACGGACGGCAGCCGAGTCTGTGGGATAGGACGAGTCAATTCCTTCACAGGATGAATACATATAGGCTAAGGAGTGACTAATATATCCGTTATATGGAGCTAACAGTACCCATTTTCAAGATTTTATATTCTGTTTAAACAGTTACATTGGGTAGTTTTATTAGCAGTACATACTTATCTCTTTGTTATATTCTAAGCTTTATCCCCATTTAGCCATGATAAGCTCCTATCATCTTAGCCCCTTGATAACAATGTGTATGCAATAGCTTCCTACTCCTTTGTAACAATCTTTATAAGTACGTGCCCCTCTGTAGATAGGACCCCTATAGTTACTACATTTAATTATACGCAGTGACTGATCGTTATGCTACCTCCCTTGACTATATATTATTTGTTGTGCACTGATACCCTTGGTTTAATAGTAGTGTCTACTTATATGCTTGGCTTAACTGTGGTTTCTCAGTATTTATATGTCAATGATGCTAGATATTTTGTTGTATCTTATTCACCCATGCCACTCATATTATTGGTCCTCATATCGCTTGTCCTTAATCTCCTATTAATTTACTGACTTACCTTAGTGGGCTTCGCCCCTCCCTTTCCCTTCCCCCCTCTCTAATACGAGCGTCTCTCGTCTGCTGCATTCCCTCCCCCACATGCTATGGTTCAAGAGTGCTCTCATATTTCAGCAGAGGTTTTCTTTGTTACACGGTATATTCCAGGTCTCACTTTTTGTTTTGGTGGAGGGTAGTAGAACATCAATAATTATTTCTGCCTTTAAACACTGTTAAATAGAGGGTGCCACACATAAGGGAGGTGGATACACTACTCACTGATCAGCAAAGTATCTTACACAGCGAGCAACATTAACTATTGCAGGGGTTAATTTCACTATTTTCTAATACAGGGGATAGTGCTAGATGATACACATTTAGCTTACTTTGAGACCATTACCTTGGACCATATACTCCTTTTCCTTAACTTATGGTCTATCACTTCCATGATCTATGATATCCCCAACTGAGATTTTGAAAAGCCTACTCTTGCCCTTATTGAAACCTAGCACAACAGTCCTTGTCCTACGGACGGCAGCCGAGTCTGTGGGATAGGACGAGTCAATTCCTTCACAGGATGAATACATATAGGCTAAGGAGTGACTAATATATCCGTTATATGGAGCTAACAGTACCCATTTTCAAGATTTTATATTCTGTTTAAACAGTTACATTGGGTAGTTTTATTAGCAGTACATACTTATCTCTTTGTTATATTCTAAGCTTTATCCCCATTTAGCCATGATAAGCTCCTATCATCTTAGCCCCTTGATAACAATGTGTATGCAATAGCTTCCTACTCCTTTGTAACAATCTTTATAAGTACGTGCCCCTCTGTAGATAGGACCCCTATAGTTACTACATTTAATTATACGCAGTGACTGATCGTTATGCTACCTCCCTTGACTATATATTATTTGTTGTGCACTGATACCCTTGGTTTAATAGTAGTGTCTACTTATATGCTTGGCTTAACTGTGGTTTCTCAGTATTTATATGTCAATGATGCTAGATATTTTGTTGTATCTTATTCACCCATGCCACTCATATTATTGGTCCTCATATCGCTTGTCCTTAATCTCCTATTAATTTACTGACTTACCTTAGTGGGCTTCGCCCCTCCCTTTCCCTTCCCCCCTCTCTAATACGAGCGTCTCTCGTCTGCTGCATTCCCTCCCCCACATGCTATGGTTCAAGAGTGACCGAAACAGAAGCCATATCCCCTTATTACGCTATGATTAACTTACACCTAGATTTAGAGTTCTGCGTTAGCCATCAAAAGCAGCGTTAAGGGGTCCTAACGCTGCTTTTTAACGCCCGCTGGTATTTAGAGTCAGTCAGGAAAGGGTCTAACGCTCACTTTCCAGCCGCAACTTTTCCATACTGCAGATCCCCTTACGCCAATTGCGTATCCTATCTTTTCAATGGGATCTTCCTAATGCTGGTATTTAGAGTCTTGGCTGAAGTGAGCGTTAGAACTCTAACGACAAAACTCCAGCCGCAGAAAAAACTCAGGAGTTAAGAGCTTTATGGGCTAACGCTGGTTTATAAAGCTCTTAACTACTGTGCTCTAAAGTACACTAACACCCATAAACTACCTATGTACCCCTAAACCGAGGCCCCCCCCACATCGCCGCCACTCTAATAATTTTTTTTAACCCCTAATCTGCCGACCGCACACTGCCGCCACATACATTATCCCTATGTACCCCTAATCTGCTGCCCCTAACATCACCGACACCTACATAATATTTATTAACCCCTAATCTGACCCCCCAATGTCGCCGCTACCTTACCTACACTTATTAACCCCTAATCTGCCGACCGGACCTCGCCGCCACTATAATAAATGTATTAACCCCTAACCGCCGCACTCCAGCCACAAAAACCCTATAATAAATAGTATTAACCCCTAATCTGCCCTCCCTAACATCTTTGACACCTAACTTCAAGTATTAACCCCTAATCTGCTGACCGGACCTCGCCGCTACTCTAATAAATGTATTAACCCCTAAAGCTAAGTCTAACCCTAACACTAACACCCCCCTAAATTAAATATAATTTTTATCTAACAAAATAAATTAAATCTTATTAAATAAATTATTCCTATTTAAAGCTAAATACTTACCTGTAAAATAAATCCTAATATAGCTACAATATAACGAATAATTATATTGTAGCTATTTTAGGATTTATATTTATTTTACAGGCAACTTTGTATTTATTTTAACTAGGTACAATAGCTATTAAATAGTTATTAACTATTTAATAGCTACCTAGTTAAAATAATAACAAAATTACCTGTAAAATAAATCCTAACCTAAGTTACAATTAAACCTAACACTACACTATCAATAAATAAATAAATTAACTAAACTACCTACAATTACCTACAATTAAATCAACTAAACTAAATTACAAAAAAAGGTAGGGAGATCTTCAGGGGGGTAGTGTTAGGTTTATTTAAGGGGGGTTTGGGTTAGATTAGGGGTATGTGGGTGGTGGGTTGTAATGTGGGGGGGGGGTATTGTATGTTTTGTTTTACAGGCAAAAGAGCTGATTTCTTTGGGGCATGCCCCGCAAAAAGCCCTTTTAAGGGCTGGTAAGATAAAAGAGCTAACTTTTTATTTTAGAATAGGGTAGGGCATTTTTTTATTTTGGGGGGCTTTGTTATTTTTTTAGGGGGCTTAGAGTAGGTGTAATTAGTTTAAAATTCTTGTAATCTTTTTTATTTTTTGTAATTTAGTGTTTTTTTTATTGTAATTTAGTTTAGTTGATTTAATTGTAGGTAATTGTAGGAAGTTTAGTTAATTTATTTATTAATAGTGTAGTGTTAGGTTTAATTGTAACTTAGGTTAGGATTTATTTTACAGGTAATTTTGTTATTATTTTAACTAGGTAGCTATTAAATAGTTAATAACTATTTAATAGCTATTGTACCTAGTTAAAATAAATACAAAGTTGCCTGTAAAATAAATATAAATCCTAAAATAGCTACAATATAATTATTCGTTATATTGTAGCTATATTAGGATTTATTTTACAGGTAAGTATTTAGCTTTAAATAGGAATAATTTATTTAATAATATTTAATTTATTTCATTAGATAAAAATTATATTTAACTTAGGGGGGTGTTAGTGTTAGGGTTAGACTTAGCTTTAGGGGTTAATACATTTATTAGAGTAGCGGCGAGGTTCGTTCGGCAGATTAGGGTTTAATACTTGAAGTTAGATGTCAAAGATGTTAGGGAGGGCAGATTAGGGGTTAATACTATTTATTATAGGGTTTTTGAGGTGGGAGTGCGGCGGTTAGGGGTTAATACATTTATTATAGTGGCGGCGAGGTCCGGTCGGCAGATTAGGGGTTAATAAGTGTAGGTAAGGTAGCGTCGACGTTTGGGGGGGCAGATTAGGGGTTAATAAATATTATGTAGGTGTCGGCGATGTTGTGGGCAGCAGATTAGGGGTACATAGGGATAATGTATGTGGCGGCGGTGTCCGGAGCAGAAGATTAGGGGTTAATAATAATATGTAGGGGTCAGCGATAGCGGGGGCGGCAGATTAGGGGTTAATAAGTGTAAGGTTAGGGGTGTTTAGACTCTGGGTTCATGTTAGGGTGTTAGGTGCAGACTTAGGAATTGTTTCCCCATAGGAAACAATGGGGCTGCGTTAGGAGCTTAACGCTGCTTTTTTGCAGGTGTTAGGTTTTTTTGCAGCTCAAACTGCCCCATTGTTTCCTATGGGGGAATTGTGCACGAGCACGTTTTTCCAGCTGGCCGCTACCTTAAGCAACGCTGGTATTTAGAGTTGAAGTGGCAGAAAATATGCCTTTACGCTCCCTTTTTGGAGCCTAACGCAGCCCTTCAGAGAACTCTAAATACCAGCGTTATTTAAAAGGTGCAGGGGAAAAAAACATGCGTAGCTAACGCACCCCTTTGGCCGCAAAACTCTAAATCTAGCCGTTAGATTGTACAGAGGTTTTCTTCTGTCGTTTTGGGGTACTTATACTATATATTAAATTATAAAAGTGAAGTTCAATTTTGATTCGTCCATGCCTTCTCTCATGCTTTATTGGAATAAGTTATTGTAATATGTACCTAACTTGGATGTAATTACCTGCTTCTGGACGAATTATGTTTGTTTCTCTCTTGTTTGTTAATCTGACAACTTCAATAAAAAACTTAATAAAAAAAAAAAAAAAACCTGTCTTACACTAACACCTAACCTTACACTACAATTAAATCAATTACATTAATTAAATAAAATTAACTAAATTACAAAAAACAAACACTAAATTAGAAAAAATTAAAAAAAAAATCAAATATTTAAACTAATTGCACCTAATCTAATAGCCCCCCAAAATAAAAAAAAACCCTAGCCTAAACTAAACTGCCAATAGCCCTTAAAAGGGCCTTTTGCTGGGCATTGCCCCAAAGAAATCAGCTCTTTTACCTCTAAAAAAATACAAACAAACACCCAACAGTAAAACCCACCACCCACACAACCAACCCCCCCCCCCCCAAATAAAAACCTATCTAAAAAACCTAAGCTCCCCTTTGCCCTGAAAAGGGCAGTTTTTGAAGACCGGACATCCATCCTCAATGAAGCCGGGAGAAGTCTTCATCCAATCATTAAAGAAAAAATTTGTGTTCAGTGTCCCTTTAATATACTTTATAACAATGAAACCTCTAAATTTCTATCTGTTTCAAAGGCTCTATAGACAGCCTCTTAATCACGTGCTTTTGTATTTGCTTTTCACAACAGGAGTCTGATAGTTTATTTGAGTAATTTAGATAACAATGTGTTCACGTCCGAGAAGTTATTTAAGAGTTAGCACAACACAGTACTAAAATAAATAAAAATTCATGTGATCAGGGGGCTGTCAGAAGATGCTTAGATACAAGGTAATCACAGAGGTAATGGGTAATAAAGGGATTATCTATCTTTTAAAACAATAACAATTACCGTATTTATTTGAGTATAACGCGCACTCGTGTATAACGCGCACCCCTAATTTTCGATTAAAAATCGGTATAAAATTTTGTTTCACACCAAGCATTGTAATTGACAAAAAAATGTTGTTTAACACGTGTGGCCATGACAAAAATCATTTATTGACAACGTAAAGTGGTATAAACACAATACCGAAATAAAATTACCGGTAACAATATTTATTTAAAATCCTTCAAAGTCAGATTCATCATCAGATACACTAAAGAGTTGTTCCCATTCTTCTCGAGTTAATTTTTCATCAGTGTCCCAGTTGGCAGGAACATCTGTTTCTCCAGTTTCCTCGCTTTCTTCTGAGTCTGAATTCCACAGCAGGTCGTCTTCTGTGCCGTCCATTTTATTGCCGATGCCTGTCTTCAAAAAACTCTTGATGATCATTTCTTTTGGTATGTCTTCCCATGATGTTTTAACCCAGGATGTCACGAGAGATAGGCCAGGTTTCTTGAGGTTTCCTTTTGCAGTCAATTCTTTGTCATTGGATTTCATCCAGGTAATCCACTTTTCCCTGACTCTGTCTTTGAAGGGTTTGTTTAAAACGACATCTAGTGGCTGAAGAATAGAGGTTAGTCCACCTGGAATCACAGCTTGAAATGTTTTTAGACTTTTCAGTTTGTCCTTCACAGTGTCTGTCAGGTGTGAGCGGAACTGGTCCCATACAAGCATGGATTTCTTCAGTAGTGCGCCTGGTCTAGTATTCCAAACTTTATTTAACCATAAAATGATGCCCTTTTCATCCATCCATCTTTCAGGATGACAATGGATCACGACACCTGGTGGAAATTTAACTCCTTTTGGTATAGTCTTTCTTTTAAAAATCAACATTGGTTTAAGTTTAAAACTGTCTGCCAAACAGGATAACACAACGGTAAAATGGGTTTTCTCATGGCCTGTAGTTCTAATCTGGACTGTGTGCTTCGCTTTGCTGTCAATTGTCCTATTGCCTGGTAGGTCAAAACACATGGGGGTCTCATCCATATTGCCTATCTGTGAAAGTTCAAAATTAATCTGCTTGCGTTGGTTGATTATAAAGGTATGGAATGAAGCGATCTCTTCTAAATCATTAGGCAGCTTCTGTGCTATCTTTGTTCTCTGGCGTATTGCAAGTCCATGCCTTTTCATAAACTTTTGTGTCCATCCATTAGAGGCTTTGAAGTTTGAATCTTTGCAAAACTTTTGGGCTTGAAGTCTAACGTGGAGTGATGTGACGATGTACCCACTACTTCTTTGGTCAATGATCCATTCATAAAGTTCCTTCTCCATGTCTGGGTACATGGCTTGTCTCCCTCGTTGTGCTTTTTTTGTTTTATTCATATCTTTCAGGACGACTTTCTGTTTTCTCCATTCTCTAACATTCGTCTCTGGTACAGTGAATTCTCGGCTAGCTGCTCGATTTCCGTGAATTTCAGCATGATCAACAACTTTGAGCTTGAATGAAGCGTCATATGCAGAACGTTTTCTCTTGATACCCTGAGTTGCCATTTTTTCTTCGCCCTCGCGTACAGTGAGCGGCTGCAGCCCGGAAAAGGCGCAGTGCGAACTCACAATTCGCCTGCGCCCTCAATGGACCGGCCGCCACTGCTACCCCACCCCAGCCCTCGTTTATAAACCGCACCCAAAATTTGATTTCTTTTTTTGGTAGAAAATTTTGCGCGTTATACTCGAATAAATACGGTATTATATTGTAGACTGTCCCTTTAACTTGTAATACCAGGGCACATTATCATGCACTGGTATTACAAAGTGCAGAACTAATATTGCTTGCATGCATGTGATATTTAGTGCTCCACTTGTAATCTGGCCCATAATTAGGGTGACCATATTGCCGCTTTAAAAAGGGACACATATGAAAAATACATATGTCAGGGTTCTAATACAAAACATTTCTTTAAACAGCCTTGAAAACAGCCCTGACATATGTATTTTTCATATGTGTCCCTTTTTAAAGCAGCAATATGGTCACCCTACCCATAATGAATGTTTGCATTAAATATTAATCTCTGAAAAGGAACTTATAAAGTTATTTATTGTATAACCTTGCAGTCTTGACAAGGGACCAAATTACAATTAAACATATTACCTTTCTGGCCTTGGTAGGTTACAGGCTCAAGAGTGAGCAAAGCCTAATAGTAATATCAATATTTTATAACCTATTTGCAGTTTTTCAATATTACTGATTCCTCCTGTTGACTATCCGATTCGCAGTAGCCACTTTTTCCACCTTCCTACTTGAGCCACAAGTAATTGTGCGCTGTTGATATACCTGACAAACTGCTTCCTTATAGCGCCCGCCTTGGTGTTAAGTTCTAAAACCAGCCACAACCTTGGCATACAGTGTGGGAAGTTTAGGTTATAACCCCAGCATTTACACATGGGTGTATTTACAAAAAGGCACTAAAGACTGTGGGGTCAATTTATCAAAGCGTGAACTGAAAATACGCTTGAATTCTGCGTCGTATTAGTCGCCAGATTGATCCGCTGTAGTTATCAAAGCATCAAGATCTGCAAATGTTGAAATTTGTGACGTAAAATACGATCCCGTGATCTCAATCCGACGCAGATCGATGCTTGCGTTATTACAGATGTTTCAAATTCACACTCGACTCTATTTGACACTTTTCCCAATTTATCAAACATTTAACAGGTTTGCTCGGGTCTATTCTGACTCCGCGTATCTAGTTTTCAATCCGCCACTCTTGAGGTTGTGGATGCCATAGAACTCAATGGGAGTCAGAAAACACAGAAAGCGCAAGAGGATGAAGTATATTACATAAATAAAAGTAAGTTAGAAACTCTATTACAATTGTACACCCTTTCTAAATCTAACAATATTATTGCTACACATTTGGTGCATTAGTAGATATAGGGATAAAAATAAAAAATACATTACTACTTATGGATTATGCTACAAATTTGTCTCTCATTACAAAGCAAGGGGACAATATTTCTAATAATATATATTATTCCAAAAAAAATTTCCAAAATTGTTTTATTGGTCATTTTTGCATAAGTAAACAGATAATCATTGACCATAGATGTATACAAGGGGTCAATCAAATAAAGGGAATAAACAAGTACAGATGTATACAATGTATCACGTTATAGAAAATATTTGCATAGATACTTATCTTTGTATGCAAACATTTATAAAACACTGATGATATGTCACATTATCAGCAAGATTTAATAAAGTATCCATTCGGAAAACGCCTAATATGAACCTTGGTAATTTTAAACATAATTACATATAACATTCTCAATTTGTATTATACTCTCAATTTATTTAGTAGCCAGTCAGGCTGCTAAAAGTTTTATAGTAGCTAGTTCAAATACAAATAAGAAAACGTCCTGAGATTGTAATAACAATGGATATTAAACGTGTGGACATACATGGAAAACCAAGGTGACATTCTATAGGATTCATTTTCCAATGCTTACGGAGTAAGCTCATAGGTGTAAAGAAGTGGGGTAGGGGATTCCTCTATAGAATACATTTTCTTTTCCTTACGAAGTAAACTCAGTGGTATAGGGGGAAGGGGGAAAAGGAGCCAAAAGATAAAGTTTTAAGGCTGGGTTGGAAAATATTATATATATCATTGTAAGGAGAAGTAAGAACTGTGTATGTAGTTTCAACCACATAAGGTACTCAAGTAGATGTATCACCCCTCTAGGATTTTGTCGCCACCAAACTAATATGGGGAAAGGGTGTAAGTTGTATCTCCCCTCAGGGATAGCTGTCACCACTGGATGGATATGGAGAAGGGGTACTGGATATGACCCACTCTGACTCACAGAGTGGGAAAGGGTGAGGGGAGATACCTTTCCTGTCTTTGTTAATATACGGCTAGATTACGAGTTTAGCGTTAGAGGCTATGCGGTGCTAACGAGCAGTTTATGCTCACCGCTCACATACAGACAGCGCTGGTATTATGGGTTTTTACAACCCAGACAATAAGTGAGCGTTGAGCAAAATTTAGCTCATTACCGCACTCCAATACCAGTGCTGCTTACGTTAGCGGTGAGGTGGTGTAACGTGCTTGTGCACGATTTCCCCATAGGAATCAATGGGGAGAGCCGGCTGAAAAAAAGTCAAACACCTGCAAAAAAGCAGCGTAAAGCTCCTTAACAATGAGAGACCTAGGTCACCAGAGGGCGCTAAAGACATATAAACAAAATTCCCATATCAATGGACTATATCTCATATACATTAATAACAAACAATTGCATATATAAAATGGTAAAGAATGAAAAGGGGAACCTCATTAAATGTGATGATTATCAATCCAAACTACAAAAGTCCTATAAAGTTCCAATGTAGGATTATGAGCAGAGAAGTCCCCAAATGTTCACTGCAAGAGTTCTTTCTTGACCGGCTGCACTCTCCAAAACTGTCCCCGACTGGGAAAAGGGCTTCTGTAGGAATGAATAAAGAGAGGCGCACAAATGTGTGTATCGATAGAGGCAAAGTACAATAAGCAACTGGTATTATATGCACAGGGTACTCACAAAGTATTCAAGCACACCAGTGTGCTTGTGGAAGCAGGCTGGTAATCAGAGCAAACCAGCTGGCTCTCTCCGGTATGCAGCTCTCTTCACGGATCAGCAGAACAACTGATAGTGGCTTGCTTGTATAGTGTAGTATAATTCCAGGCAGCAGTTTTTCGTATAAAACCAAAAAACTATTTTATTGTATTTTAAACAAACAGCCTGATGAAACGGCCAGGAGAGCCGAGAAACGCGTTGCAATATCCCTTTGCTATTTTCCTTGCTTGTAAATGACTTTGATATTCTAAGGCCTGTTTGTTTAAAATACAATAAAATTGTTTTTTGGTTTTATACGAAAAACTGCTGCCTGGAATTATACTACACTATACAAGCAAGCCACTATCAGTCGTTCTGCTGATCCTTGAAGAGAGCTGCATACCGGAGAGAGCCAGCTGGTTTGCTCTGATTACCAGCCTGCTTCCACAAGCAATGCTGAATACTTTGTGAGTACCCTGATGCAATCAGCCAATAGGATTGAAGTTCAATCCTATTAGCTGATCCAATCTTCCAATAGGATTGAGCTCGCATTCTATTGGCTGTTCCAATCAGCCAATAGAATGCGAGCTCAATCCTATTGGCTGATTGCATCAGTCAATAGGATTTTTTCTACCTTAATTCCGATTGGCTGATATAATTCTATCAGCCAATCAGAATTGAAGGGACTCCATCTTGGATGACGTCACTTAAAGGTACCTTCATTTTGTGTTAGCCGTCGTCAGAAGAGGATGCTCCGCGTCGGATGTCTTGAAGATGGACCCACTCCGCGCCGGATGGATGAAGATAGAAGATGCCGTCTGGATTAAGACTTCCCATCTGGAGGACCACATCTGCCCGTCTGGAGGACCTCTTCTGCTGGATTCGTTGAGGACTTCGGCCCGGTTGGATGAAGTCTTCTCCCGGTAAGGTGATCTTCAAGGGGTTAGTGTTAGGTTTTTTTAAGGGGGTATTGGGTGGGTTTTAGAGTAGGGTTGGTTGTGTGGGTGGTGGGTTTTAATGTTGGGAGGGGATTTGTACTTTTTTTACAGGTAAAAGAGCTGATTACTTTGGGGCAATGCCCCGCAAAAGGCCCTTTTAAGGGCTATTTGTAATTTAGTGTAGGGTAGGGAATTTTTATTTTGGGGGGCTTTTTTATTTTGTTAGGGGGATTAGATTAGGTGTAATTAGTTTAAAAATCTTGTAATTTGTTTATTATTTTCTGTAATTTAGTGGGGGTTTTTTTGTACTTTAGATAATTTTATTTAATTGTATTTAATTGTATTTAATTTAGGGAAATAATTTAATTGTAGTGTTAGGTGCAATTGTAACTTAGGTTAGGTTTTATTTTACAGGTACTTTTGTAATCATTTTAGCTAGGTGGTTATTAAATAGTTAATAACTATTTAATAACTATTGTACCTAGTTAAAATAAATACAAACTTGCCTGTAAAATAAAAATAAACCCTAAGCTAGCTACAATGTAACTATTAGTTATATTGTAGCTAGCTTAGGGTTTATTTTATAGGTAAGTATTTAGTTTTAAATATGAATAATTGAGTTAATTATATTAATTTTATTTAGATTTCTTTTAATTATATTTAAGTTAGGGGGTGTTAGGGTTAGGGTTAGACTTAGGTTTAGGTGTTAATAACTTTAATATAGTGGCGGCGACGTTGGGGGCGGCAGATTAGGGGTTAATAAATGTAGATAGGTGGCGTCGATGTTAGGGATGGCAGATTAGGGGTTAATAATATTTAACTAATGTTTGCGAGGCGGGAGTGCGGTGGTTTAGGGGTTAATATATTTATTATAGTGGCGGCGATGTCCGGTTCGGCAGATTAGGGGTTAAAATTTTTATTTTAATGTTTGCTATGTGGGGGGGGGGGGCTTCGGTTTAGGGGTTAATAGGTAGTTCTGGCTGTTAGTGTACATTTTAGCACTTTAGTTAAGAGTTTTATGCTACGACGTTGTAGTGTAAAACTCTTAACTACTGACTTTAAAATGTGGTACCGGTGTTGACAGGAGAGGGTCTTATGCTCACTTTTTGGCAGAATCGTAATACCGGCGCTATGCAAGTCCCATTGAAAAAATAGGATACGCAATTTACGTAAGTGGATTCGCGGTATTTCCAAGTCTGTCCAAAAAACTGAGCAGTACACCTGTACCTGCAAGACTCGTAATACCAGCGGGCATTAAAAAGCAGAGTTGGGACCAGCCAACGCTGCTTTTTAAGCCTAACGCAAGACTCGTAATCTAGCCGATAATGTTTCTTAAGGTGTTTAAGAAATATAAACATTTAATATATTACGTTTTCCAAACATATCATATAACCAAATGTGTGAATGATATAAAATAACACAACTATGTCAATACATGGTACCCTGTAGAAGATATTGCTGAGTCATGTAATTTGCTGACTTATAGGAATGTTTCAGAACATAACCATCTATTTAAAGACAAGTCTCAACTGAAATCATACATGTCTCATAGAAGGACTATAGGAGCTATGATAGTGGTCAATATATATAAATGTATTCTAGGGTAAGAAGAACTTACTACATTATAGAGATTCCTCGCTAAAATTAGAGTCAAGATCCAAACTGCGCCACCCCGGCCGCTGATGGTGCAGCAGGACCATATTTACTGTTAGGAATTATAGCATAAATACAGTAGCCTCATCAGACACACTATAAGCATATACATAAACTACATTCAGCGCCCTGTAAACATATATGTTGTATTTTAACAAATAGGATATATAAGCCAATGCAATCCTATTAATATCATAAATGGCATCAACTGAGGCAATGGGACTCAAGATTGGGCTGTTATCCTCATAGACTAGATAACCTTATGAATAAGGAAAAATGATGGGTTCATTAAGGTATCATTAATTGGTAATGGGGCATGTCTATGTTAACATAGGGTGACAAATAGCAATCAGAAGATAGTCTCCAATAAATAAGTAACATTCCTGTAATTGGGACATGTGTAAACCTAAGGTAGTGAACCCAAAACAGAGGGCAATATGTAACTTCTTTAGTAATAATATATCAAAACTCTGTTAAGACATATAGACTCAACTAAGCACGGTTACCTTCATTTTGAACAATGCTAACTCTGACCTATTTGAGGCTAAATATAACAAGTGCCTCTATCCTACAATCCTTTTTAACTGCGTATAGCAGTTCAGATATAACTAATCAGTTTGTCTGCTCACATCTAAAGGGGCACCTTTTCAACTTATGCCAAATCTCACAGACAAAAATTGAATATGTTAAAAGAAAACATATATCACATACTAATATAAGTCCACTAACAGACAGTAAATATCAGACCTAATAGTCATCAGCTGCAGGATAGAAGTTGGGCCATAAATAGGAGGAAACAGTGGTTGTTATATAGGGAAAAGACTTAACCAACACCAGTCTTATGTATGGTAATGAGACATGGGGTAATTTCAAAATGTACATTTTTATAGGCTCTAAATTAACATGCTAAAACTAGTAATGGATTACTAAATAGTACTAGCTATCATAAACTTTGCACAATTGTCTATAGGAGCCAACACAGTATGTAAGAGAGTATGAGCTTAGGTATATAGTACGCTATGTAAAGAAAAATAAACTTACTCATCATACATAAAATAGTTTATATCCAGTTCAGATATTGTTGTTGGTTCCAGAACATATAGGGAATAATTAAAATAGAGTTTTTTAAGGTTGCATTTACCTATGCTTAACTTTGTAAGCTATGGGGGGGATATAGTTGGCGTATATGTACTGTGAGGTGCAGCTTACAGTTCAACTCTCTGGGTAGATTAGTAGTGTATAGTAGTTCTTATACATACAGGGTTTAAGTTTGACTTTAACTTCCCTTAAGCAGCCATCATCCCCCACCGGTACTAATATTGGTCAGTTGTGTTGAGGCATAGATCAAACTTCATAATAGAGACTAATGACTCAATCTGACCTTTCACAAGTAGAGTGTACATCAAATGACATAAACATAATTATACCATTCAACCTTCAAAAATGAAACTAAATAAGCGACGGTGCATCATAACAGGAACATTAGTATACATAATAAACATGATGGGGAAACATAAATAGAACTAATTAGTTTGTTACCTTCAAGCCATAAATAAAACATGATATCAATGGAAGTATAGAAACATTTCTAACCAGCAGGATTTAGGTTAATGGCAGCTTGCTCAGTCTGTGGCTGCCATTATTTCTGACCAGAGGATTCCCCCTACTCCAACCCTCTGCATAAGTGTAGACCGGGGAATAATCTCAGGGCATTTTCCCCTGCATAGATTCCCTGCCAAGCAAAAAGAGATATATAACTTATTCCCTAGGCTGTGTCCCCAGTATATATCTTGCTTAGTGTTCCCAGGAACAGGTTCTGTCCCTTCATCCAGAGAGATCGCTAGGTCCTTATCATCTGCTACACCCCAGAAGTGCTTCGTCGCTACCAACCTTGTCTTGCTGCGTCAGTAATTTGGTTCCTCCTGTGACTCTCTCTGTACATCTGCGGTCTGCACTTGTTGGCCTCTCACCTTGGCCTCCTGCTCCGTCTCACCCAGTGCACCAAAAAGTAGGGAGTTAGCTGCCTGAGAACTCTGTTGCGCCTTACATCTTGGTGATCATCAGCAGTGCCAGCTAACTCTGTTGCCAAGACCGCTTGGTCCCCCTTAGAGGGAAGCCGAGGACAAAAGTAATCCGCAACTAGGATAGAGAGCTCCTTCACGAAGTCCTGCACCAATAATTCCAAAGTGTGACAGACATCTTCCATGGCGGCAAGTATAGATAAGGCAAACTGTTC
Organism: Bombina bombina; assembly: GCF_027579735.1. NCBI lineage: Eukaryota > Metazoa > Chordata > Amphibia > Anura > Bombinatoridae > Bombina > Bombina bombina. The sequence continues at coordinate 304,733,286 of NC_069502.1, read as the reverse complement.
CTTAGTTGTATAGAGAGAGGCGATTAAGAGTGCAACTCCTTGCAGTGGAATATGCACAGGCTCCCACTTAGTGTTATATTTAGTGCGTCCAAGTTGCAGGTATTACAGTCTCTTGTGGATTGATAGTCGACGTCTGCTGTAGGCCGCAACTGAAGCCTCGAGCTTGCGTAGTTCAGATCGCTTCCTAGTAGTAGGTGGGATGATCCTTCAGATAGGGTAGGCATTAAAGGCCTTTCCTCTGTGGTTCCATTTTCTGCACCTAAAGTGTATCACCCGGTGCCATGCAGAAGTAGGCGATCGTGAGGTCTTCTGGTGTTGTGGGCCGGATATAAGCTGGATGTGCCGTGCATTCCATGGGTGCTGATTGCGGCCTATAAATGCGGCTTGTAGATTCTTGTGGCGGAGGTTGCAGAGTTGATGGATTTAATTCCAGATCGATGCTTGAGGTGTTAGGAGAGGTTTTTATTCTGTTATGGCATTGATAGCATAGCTGCAGCTAGCAGATGGAGAGATGTTTTGTCGGTGCTAGCGATCTACACGTCCATGTTCCTGTATGGCTAGGCTCCGCCCCCCTATTTCTAATAATTTGTTGAAAAGTTTTGCCCCAAACTGATAAAAATTAAATACACAACATATTATAGCTAACTTCCTTTTTATTTTTTGTGAAAAATCTATGTGCACCATGTTTAAGCCATGCAATACAATTCTCACTCTACACTTCGCGCCAATTTTGACACAACACTTTTCACACCAGTTATGACGCAAACTCCTAAACAATCCACACACTAGTGAATTTTTCAACCACTTTTGATTGGAATATGCATAATCACATGATTTATGACATCAGCCAATCTGATTCAAATATACATTTTAAACTATCACTAACGAATCAGATTGCTTGATACTTGTGTCATTGATCACTCATCAGAACTTGTAAGTGCCATTTGTTACATTGTGTATTATACTTTGAAAGTATCTATATGTGAATTTAGAATTAAAGATAAACATTAATGCTAACATTAGGACACACAGTGTAATATTTTAGACAAGGATTGATGTTTGATTCAATATAATCTTAAACTGATAGCTTCAAGGGATAGCCCACCTAATATTATACTGTCATGATTCAGATACAGCATAAATTAAAATCACCTCTTTACTGTCATGCTATTTTCAGTATATTTTTTCCTTCTCTTGAATTTCTTTTTCAGTAAGAAATGTCATCCTATATGCCAGCCCATTTTATAACACCTGTGTAGGGGTGTTTTTTAAAACTAGATTGCAATCAGGAGGGGTTACACAGGTACAGAGAGAAAACTGTCCCAGCTCTTAAAATATCCATTGATTGCAAATAAATACATATGATACCCTGATTACATGCTATATTCGCAATTATTCCTGCTTAGAATAATAATACATTTACACTATATATATAGTGGTATAAATAAAGACAGAGATATGAAAGACTACATTGTTTAGAACAAAAAAAGGAATTTAGGGACATGTAAATATTTTTGCAAAATATTTCTGACATAACACACACACACACACACATACATATATATATATATATATATATATATATATACATATACATATACAAGTATGTGCAAAGATATATGTACAAATTCTAGCATTAATAATCATTTCTAAAAAAAATGAAAGAAAAGCATATCATAACTTCTAGATATGCAAATACACATTAATTTATGTGAAAGTGTCATATAACAAATAAATATAACAACAACTTTCTATGAGATATTGTTTGTTGAGGTATAAATCTATCTATTTCATGGACCTTAACAGATGAAAAATAAAACATTAGCTTTAGAGAAATGTGCTTGTTCATGGACAATTATGAAATGGTATAAATAAAGTTGGAAAAAACCCAAATAACCGCGACATCGATGACTTTAAATTAACAACAGTCTGAAGCTCTTCGCACCGTACTTGACGCGCATGTTTTTGACGGCTTTTTTGATAAATAAGGGTATCGTATTCAGATCCGCGTCAGCGATGTCTAGCAAGCGTATTGACGCTGGCAAATCTACTGAGATTGACGCTATGATAAATTGACCCCTGTGTGTCCCTTGGCATAATACACCTCTCTAGTGTAAAGGGGACATTTTGTTCCTTTATGCCCCCTCTGTCACACTGGTGTATTCCTTCTGTTTGGCAAATACACATCTGTGGGCCCCACTTCTCCATCAATAATACTGCTCTAGTGTATGATGGTGCTTATTATCAGATTATACTGCCCATTCACTGATGTCTGGGACTAATGTTCCTTTATATGGTAAAGTGGAAGAGATAGGAACCTGAGGATGCTTCTGTCCCCTGCACCCTTTTGGCACGTCATCAGCGCATATGAAATTATCGCACATTCATGCACTTACCATTCAGCCATATAAAACAAGCGCCTAATGTGTGCAATTGAGTTGGAAAGTAGACAATTCATCCATATTACCGCTCTTTCAAATTTAAAATAATAGTTACAAAGGTTTGTTAGTTTTTAATATAATTTGGTGGGTTTTTTTTGTAAGTTAAATTGTTTTCTAGGATAAAGGGACAGTCTACTTGAAAATGTTTATCGTGTAAAAATATAAATAATCCTGTTATTACCCATTCCCCAGTTTTGCATAACCAACACAGTTATTTTAATACACTTTTTACCTTTGTAATTACCTTGTATCTAAGCCTCTGTAGTTTGCCTCCTTATTTTAGTTCTTTTGACAGACTTGCATTTTAGCCAATCAGCGCGGACTCCTAGATAACTCCACGGAAATTAGCACAATGTTTTCTATATGGTACACATGAACTAGCACTGTCTAGCTGTAAAAAACTGTCAAAATGCACTGAGATAAGAGGCTGCCTTCAAGGGCTTAGAAATTAACATATGAACCTACCTAGGTTTAGCTTCCATCAAAGAATACCAAGAGAACAAAGTAAATTGGAAAGTTGTTTAAATGTGCATGCCCTATCTGAATCATGAAAGTTTAATCTTGACTAGACTGTCCCTTTAAGCATTTCTCTATTTGATGCAGCCACACTGAGTTTATAGCAGATTTATTTCCTCCCCAACCGATTAAAAGTCCCTGCACATCAGCTGTTATCCATTGGTTGCAACCTGAGCTGAACGTAATCTTTACTGGACTCACTCCATTAGTTCTTTCTGTTTTTATGATTTCCCACAATGATTTTGGCTTAGTGTATAAGGATCATATTTATCAAAATTTGAAAAAAAAATCAGGGACTTTTTCCAAAGTAGTCTCATTTGAAAATATCATTATTTGCTGTGAGTAGTGCCACAGCCAGCATTGCAAAACAAACCTGAAGACTTGAACGGTTTTTAGTATACACTTATCATTATATAGCACAGCACGACTAATTTAGGATGTTTCTGTGCAACTCCCAGTTACAGTATACGCAGTTATTTTCTGTAAATCTTGAATCATCTATGATATATAAAATAAGTTTTCTTTATATAACCAACTAATAATGCCACAAGCTTTAAGCACTAAGGGCTAGATTACAAGTGGAGTGCTAAATTATTTTAGCAAACGGGCAAATTAGCCCATTTGGGGGCGTGTAATAATTATTGGTACTGAGAGCTTGCAGTAGCAATTAGCTCTCAGAAAATTAACCAGAGATCCGATCTCTGGTTCATTTTCTAAAAGTGCCCCAAATACCCTCAAAATAGAGAGCATAATAGTTTTTTTATTAAAAAACAAAACAAAAAACGACTGCACTAGGCAGTATTTTGAGGTTAAAGTTATTGGGAGTGGGGTGTTAGGAAAATGAAGGCACTGAAAAGTGCTTTACATTGCAGTCTATGGGGACTGCGTTTTCCCAGTAAATATATAGATATATATATATATATGACCATATTTAAAAATATGCGTTACTTACCTCTTCGCTGCGGGATGTTCTGATGTTGTCTCTGACGGCATCGCAAAGAGGCTACCTTTGGAGCCTATGGAAGCGCACTTTTGTGATCACAATATTTCTGTGCTATGCGAAAGTGAGTTTACCCTTTTCTTCATGTAATTTAGCTATGAATATTGTGGAGTTTCTAATGCTCAGAGTTGGAAATGCACACTGCAAGGCTAACCCTGCTACATAGCTTTTCCTAACTGGATTTATCAGATAATAACTGCATAACAATGCACTCTACACTAACATAATGACATGACCCTGTCTAGCATTGTCTTCTCCAATGCAAACCTTTAACAAAATGTTAATTTTTTTTTTTTTTTTAAAACAGTAATGTCTTGTAATTAACAGGTGCTTAGTATATCTATAAGTAACACCATCACAAAGCTTAGTAACATAGTAGATGGCGTTGAAAAAAGACAGAAGTCTATCAAGTTCAACCTATACAAATCTTAATTAATCTGCAATAAAAGCTCCAGTTGATCTTAAATTAATCCCATTAAAGAGGTGACCCTTTTAATACCAGCAATCATATCCCTGGATTCTGTTTCTAGAGAGAAATGTATCTAAATAATTTTTAAATGTTTCTAAGGTTTTGCCATTTACTACCTCATTAGGTAATAAGTTCCACAATTGTCCTTACAGTTAAAAAATGTTTACTCTCCTTTCCTCCAGCCTTATATTGTGACCTCTTGTGACAAATAGTGTGCAACAAGAAGTCATAACTTTTTTTGAGGATACATGCCCACTAATAACATTGGTTTATTCCCTTCTTTCAACAGCAGAATGTGTTTTTAAAGGGACATCGAAGTCAAAATTAAACTTTCACGATTCAGACGGAGTGTAAATTTAAAACAAAAAGAAAATAAAACAAAAACTTTCCACTTTACTTCTATTGTCGAAGTTATCTTTCTGATATTCTTTGTTGAAAGTGAACTCCTTTCCATGAGATCATTCTGAGGTAGGCTGAGGAGCATGCATGGGTCTTGAGCACAATATAGCAGGTTTGCAATAATGCATTTTAAAAAGTGATAGTGCTAAACACGTTCACACTCCTGAGCCTACCTTTTTAAATTGTACACTCTTAATCATAGTCTAATTCTGATTTACATGTCTCTTTAAATAATGCTGGTGCACAGATTTACTGGCAGTTAATTTACAAATAGTTACATTGCAACATTAGTCAAGCTTGCACCAGGAGCTTAACTAAATATTTGTTTTATTACTGAGTTGCCTACTACGTACAGTATATGTTGTTAAAGTTACATATATAGGGCTAACTGTTGCATGCGAGCGAAAAGGGGTTTATCGCATGCGTATTACAAGTTGAAAGTAAACGCATTTGCTTGAGAGCAATTGAATTTAGCGCACATAAGGATAGTGAGACTTCAAAGCTCTGGCTAACTGTTATAAAAAGTTGTAGAACACGCACCAAAAATACATTGAAATGTACAGTTACGCTCATAATAATACTGTCTAATAAAATCACTTTAAAAAAATGCATAAAAAAGTTATAATGGCTTAAAGATATGAGGTTTCAGGTGTGCAAGGCTGCAAAGGGCTTTAACATAGAGATACATACATACTGTATGGATATATATATATATATATATATATATATATTGATATTTGTGTATTAATATGTGTATATATGTATTTACAGACATATATACACATACAGTATAAACACATAAATACATATGTATACATATATAGGGGCCAATTTATCAATGTCTGTCCGACATGTCCGACAGAGATCGCTGAATGCCTACAGCATATGCTGTCGGGATTCAACATTGCACAAGTAGTTCACTAGAACTGCTTGTGCAATAACGCCCCCTGCAGATTCGGCAGGGGGTGTCAATCAGCCTGATCGTATAGGATCGGGTGGATTGCAGAACTCAGCCTCAGAGGCAACGGACCAGTTATGGAGCAGCGGTCTTAAGACTGCTGCTTCATAACTGCTGTTTCCGGCGAGCTCCATTCAGAGCTTGATTATTCAGCCCCATAGACTTATATATAAGTGAATGGGAGCACTTTGCAATCAAGTAGCTGAAAACATGAAAAATTACATTTATGCAATAAATAATATGCATATAAAAAAGAGTTTAGCTATGTATTTACTGTAAATATTCTTCACATAGGGGAATATGTTCTAAATATTTTTAAATATATATTCCTATATTTTTATATCTATATACTGTATCTATACATATATATATGTTTGTGTGTGTATACACCAGCTAACACATATAATCCCACAGAGTGGTGAGTACAGTTTTGTACAAAATGCAGCAATAGAATATTTCAATGTCCCCCTTACACTGTAGTGCAGCAATAGGTAATTCACATGTGTCCCATACACATTAGTGCAAGCGTATGTTATGTTAACAGCCACTTTGCAGTTATAGGCGAGTCAAGGTTTATGTCAAGTAGCATATATAGTATATAGTGATGCAGTCTGTGCAATTCATGTAATTCAAGGCTGTGATAGGCAGTCCAATACAGTACAGTCCTAAGCCATGCAAGTCACTTTAGAAGCGTCTGTTATTAAAAAGCAGCATTTAGTGGAGGCAACTCATGGAAACAGTGGCAAAGAATATTCAATACATGCACAGGCAATTATCATTAGTAGTAGCAAAATCTATGCAAATATAATTATTAATGCCCCAGGGGTACTACTACTGAGAGATTTTACCCTCGCCTAAGGGACCACTTTAAGTCTCACCACCAGGGCTGCCACTAGAAATTTTGGGGCCCCTGACTTAACCATTGATCAGGCCCCCCCCCCCTCCTTTGACACGTGCAATTTTTGACCAAGTGACTAAAATGTATATGCACTTTATTCTTAAGTGTCTATTTAAACTTGGAAATGTTGTAAAGGAAGTAACATACAAACACACAGACACACTCATATACTAAAACACACACACACACTCACACATAAGGATTCACATATAGACACGCAAAGAAACACACTCAGACACAGACACACACTCAGACACAGACACCCAAACAGACACTTAGCACTTGTTTACATTGACTTGACAAGTAATGAGATAAACTACAGTTTTGTAAAAAAAGGAGATTTAGAAAACAAAATATGGAGTTCTGATTATCTTTTTGTAAAGGAAGATGCCAACTAAATGATGACAACAGCATGCAGTGGCTAAAAGAAAGGGACCTGAACTGCCTAAACAATAATTTAAAGGTTAAATAGTAGATTGTGGACTTCTGGAAAGGTCTCATTAGTCTCAAAGTCTGTAGAAAGATGTGAATAATCAGTAGTAAGGTCAAAATGTCCTAAAAAGGAACAGACAATGGACACACACACACAAACTCAAACTTGCACATACACTCACAGAAACACTGACAGAGACAGCCTCAGAAAACACACAAAAGACATACACACAAAGAGACACCAACAGAAAACACACAAAGACATACACACACAGGGAGACAACCACATAAAACACAGAACGACATACATACACACTCCCTCACTGAGACATCCACAGAAAACATACAAAGACATACACACACCCTAATTTCTACAGCATTGTCAAATAATCATAAATACACTGCTGCTAAAAATAAATGTTTTTATGGACCCCTGGTCCCACCATACAACTACTACCACACTGAAGTTACAATCTTAAATTGCACAAAGAAATAAAAAAACATTTGCTAAGTAAGTCCTACCTCCTCTGAAAATGAAAGTGATCTGCCGTCTGACTCGCACACACTGTACAAAGTAAGTGCCCAGTCTGTCTCACACTGTGCATAGTGGTTTAGTGCACACTCAGAAATCCTCTCAAATTCTAATACTTTACTCCTTGTAATAACATTTCCCATTCTCAATTAGCACTCTGCTGTAGTACCCACTGGTGGCTGCCAAAATGTAAAAAAAAAAAAAAAAAAAAAAAATTTTTTTTTTTTTAGTTTTTTTAGTTTTTGCCTCATGGGGCCCCCCTGGCCCTTTGGGCCCCTGACAGGAGTCACCTCCTGATGGTGGCCCTGCTCACAACCTCCAAGTCTGTGTAGTTACCGGACTGCTCTGTGCTGGAAATAGCTACCATGCTTTTGCTGATGATCCGGAAATCGGCAACCTTTTCTGTTGCGTGCTTGGCTGTATTCAGGGTCTTTCAATGGCCAAAGGAGTCTAGACAGACTTCAGGTTACTCTGGTGGTCCATGCCGAGTCATGTGTGGTACGCAACAAGTGTTTCGCCACTAGGGAAGTTCTGGTGCAGCTTCTTCACAGCGTTTCAGTGCTTTTTTCCATCATGACCATTGGTGTTTTTTTAACTTCTGTGTAACTTTATCTGTGACGACTCAGACCAATCATCCCATATTGACCCTTATAGCATTATTTACTAATAGAATGGAGAGTGCTGGCTAGGGCATCCTTTTATTTTATTTTCTATATTCTTATATTTCAATCTTTTTTGTAATTGAGATATATATATTGTACCAAAAAAACACCCGATGTATATAAAAATATGTATTTAAAGTGATGGTAAATCCTAGCGTTTTTTAAACGCTAGGATTTACCAGTGCAACAAAATAAAGGGGACTTTCAGTACTGAAATATAAAATACTTAATGCTGAAACTTCCTTTATTTGTCAGCAGCGTATGCCTCGTTGAGCGCCTCAGGCCACCCACGGAAAAACACTATTTTTATGTGAGGTGATCTTATCCAATAGCATCTAGATAGTGCTTGTTGATTGGTGGTTAAATGTAGCCACCAATCAGCAAGCACTACCCAGGGTTCTGAACCAAAAATGGTCAGGCTCTTAAGCTTCCATTTCTGCTTTTTTAAATAAAGATACCAAGAGAACAAAGAAAAATGTACAATAGGAGTAAATTAGGATGTTGCTTAAAATTGCATGCTCTATCCGAATCATGAAAAAAAAATTTTGGGTTTCATATCCTTTGACGTGATTGCGATATTCGAAGTTCTGCTTTTTGCACATGTTGGGTTAGTGCTCATGAGAAAACGTTTTACTTTTAATTTGTAATACACGCACTAAATGACGCAGGCAAAAAGCTTACTTCTAGCGAACTTAACACAAGTGGGAGCACTAAATAGGGTGCCACTTGTTATCTAGCCCTTAAAGGGACAGTATACACCAATTTTCATTTAACTGCATGTAAAAGACACTACTATAAAGAATAATATGCACAGATATGGATCTAAAAATCCAGCATAAAACCGTTTAAAAAATTGCTTAGAAGCTCCCAGTTTAGCTTAATTAAAAAGATTAGCTGTACCACCCACTGTAAGTGGTTTTATAGCAAAAAAGCAGACACTCCCCCCCCCCCCTTCCTCTGCATATGAAAATACTCTTTAGACAAACAGGAGCAAGCTGGAGTAGGTATACATCAGTATTCTCCTAAAACTTTGGGGCTTGGTTAGGAATCAGCGCAATGTTATTTAAAAATAAGCAAAACTATAATTTTTTTTAAAAAAATAAGCTGTACAGGCTATATAAATGGATCATCTAGAAAACATTTTTTATGCTAAGAAAAATCTAGTGCATAATATCCCTTTAATAAGAAAGGACATGCATTCTGTTCTGATTCCAAATCAAAGAAACTCACCAACAGGCTCTATGATGTCACTGTTTATAGAGCAGACAACTCACACCCACACTTGCTGTCATGCAGTACACTCATCTATATGTGTTTGAATGTGTGGGCTGTCCTGCTGGAGCACATAGCCTGCAGCTACTTGACAAACACAAAAGAAATAATCAGCATGCATGAGAGCCATATAACATTGCTGTTTATTGTCATTTCCAAATTATCTCTGTAGTAGCTCATATTTATCTGCCCTTAACTGTCCACCGCAGAAAAGATAATGCTGCCATACAAAGGTAATGTTGTACAAAATGGCATTTCAGATGCTTTAATCATATTTATTCTGTATGCAGACCTTTTGCAATGTATTGTTTAACTGCTGATATATACTGTGCATATACAGTATAAAAACATTATTATTATTATCATTTATTTGTAGAGCGCCAACAGATTCTGCAGCGCTATAAACATAGGAGATATACAAGGTAACATTTATAGGGATAAAATGGGAAGAGGGCCCTTCCAAGAGTTGCACTGTTGTAGGCAGCTCTTATGAAGGTGACCTACAAACAGTAGGGCTCTTAGACTTACATGCTAAGGGGGTTCAAGGGGATAGTAATGGAGGAGATGAACTGGGATTAGGAAATGTCTGATTTTATAGATGTTTTTAAGGTGGAAGCGGCAGGATTTAGTCAAGGACTGAATGTGAGGAGTGAAATAAAGATCTGAGTCAAATGTGACCCCAAGACATCGGACATGCAGGGTAGGAGTAATGATGGAGTTGTTGACAGTTATAGAGAGATCCGGGGTGGAGCATTTAGAAGAAGGGGGGAATATAAGGAGCTCAGTTTTTGAGAGATTTAGCTTAAGGTAGGGAGAGGACATCCAGGATGAGATGTGAGAAAGACAGTTAGTGACACGGGTTAGCAAGGAAGGAGATAGGTCTGGTGCAGAGAGGTAGATTTGGTGTCATCTGCATACAAATGATATTGAAACCCGTGGAACTTTATTAAGGAACCTAATAATGACGTGTAGATTGAGAAGAGCCTTGCGGTACCCCAACAGAAAGTGGTAACGAGGCAGAGGAAGCCCCAGAGAAAGCTACACTAAAGGGCGGTTAGACAGGTAGGAAGAGAACCACAAGAGGGCTGTGTCAAAAATGTCAAAGGATTTGAGAGTTTGGAGCAAAAGAGGGTGGTCAACAGTATCAAAGGCTGCAGACAGATCAAGGAGGATAAGAAGAGAGACGTGGCCTTTGGATTTTGCTGTAAGTAGGTCATTGGTAACCTTAACGATTGCTGTCTCTGTGGAGTAATGGGGGCAAAATCCAGATTGCAGTGGGTCAAGGAGGGAATTTATTCTAAGGAAATGGGATAGGCTTTTCGAGAAGCTTTGAGGCAAGAGGGAGTAGGAAAATAGGGCAGTAGTTGGATGGGGCGGTTGGATTGAAAGAAGGTTTTTTGAGGATAGATGTGACCAGTGCATGTTTTAGAGTTGAGGGAAATATACCGGTGCTGAGGGAGAGGTTGAAAATGTGTGTGAGTATAGGGGTAAGGGTAGAAGAGAGGGAGGCGAGTAGATGTGAGGGGATGGGGTCGAGAAAACAGGTAGTGAGATGAGAGCACATTATAAGTGCAGAAACTTCTTCCTCAGTAACAGGGGGGAAAGAGCTAAATTTATGGCTATGTGGGTTTTGGATGATTACAAGCTTTTGAGGGTGTGGGAGACTGGTAGTATGTTGAGAGCTGATTTCATTTCTGATGGAGTCGATGTTGTTATTTAAGTGGCTGGCAAAATCTTGAGCTGAGAGAGAAGTTGCATTAGATGAGGGGGCAGAGATCAAGGGCAGAATATTAGGAGTTCAAGATGAACTTGTAGTGAAGAAAGTCAGCTGAACTCCGAGATATTCTACAGTGCTGCTCAACAGTATGGGAACATCTGCGTAGGTACCATGTCAGAGGAGTGTGCCAGGGCTGAGGATGTGTGATTTCTGAGCTATGGTAGGAGGGGCCAGTTTGTCAAGGACCGATGTAAGGGTGGTATTATAGTGGCAGATAGATTGGTCAGGACAGGAAAATGAGGAGATGGAAGAGAGGAGAGGTTCGAGAGAACTAGCAAACTGTTCCTGATCTAATGACATAATGCTTCTATGAAGTTTAGAGTGGGGGGTAGAAACAAAGAAACATAGAAACATAGAATTTGATGGTAGGTAAAAACCAAAAAGGCCCATAAAGTCTACCCATATTACATGTTACTTTTTTCTTAGGATAGCCTTATGCATGTCCCAGGCATTTTTGAATTCCTTTACAGTCTTTGTGTTTGCCACCTCAAATGGAACTTTATTCCATTAATCCACCACCCTTTCTGTAAAAAAAATGCTTCCTCAAATTTCTCCTGAATCTGCTACCCTCTAACTTTAGATTGTGACCCCTTGTTTTGGCATTCATTTTTTTTGTGGAAAATACTTTCAGCTTCTACTTTATTAAGCCCCTTCATATATTTGAAGGTTTCTATCAGGTCACCTCTTTCCCTTCTATCCTCTAAACTATACATATTTAGATCAGAGTCTTTCCTTGTATGTTTTATATTTTAGACCATGTACCATTTTAGTAGCTCTCTTTTGGACAGCTTTTACTTTATTTATATCTTTCTGAAAATATGGTCACCAGAACTCTACACAGTATTCCAGATTTGGCCTAACTAATGATCTGTAAAGTGGCATAAGAACCTTACTATTTTTGCTACTAATACCTCTCCCAATGCAACCAAGTATTCGACTGGCCTTACTGGCTGCACTACTGCATTGTGTACCAAATTTTTAAATAATCTGAAATAATAATTTCCAAGTCCCTTTCTTCTTTAGTTACAGTCAGTAATGTACCATTTAGACTCTTGGTAATATTACATTTCAGATTCCATTTATTTGACCAGTCTCCTAGTTTTTTAATATCACTGTTCATTTGTTCAACCCCTCCTGGAACATCAACTCTGTTACACATTTTTGTATCATCAGCAAACAAGCAAACCTTCCCCTTAAGCCCACTTCCAATATCACTTATGAACATGTTAAACAAAAAAGGCCCAAGAACAGAACCTTGGGGAACACCACTAGTAACTGATGCCTCTTTTGAATGTACTCCATTAATTGAAACCCTCTGTCATCTATCTTTAGCCAGCATTCTACCCACTTAACTGTCTTAGCATCTACTCTAAGACAATACATTTTGTTAATAAGTTTGTTGTGTTGGACAGTGTCAAATGCTTTGCTAAAGTCTAGATATGCAACATCTATGGCTCCTCCCTGGTCTATTAGTTTAGTTACATGGTCAATGAAATCAATTAGATTAGTCTGACATGATCTTCCAGCAGTGAAACCATGCTGTCCTTTGTCTTCTAAGTTGTTTGTCTGAAGGAAAGACACAAGTCTTTCATTTAAAAGAGTTTCCATTAATTTCCCTGCAATTTAGATCAAACTGACTGGCCTATAGTTAGCAGAATCTTCCCTACTACCCTTTTATGAAGAAGGACTACATTGGCAGTTTTCCAGTCTTTTGGAACAACTCCTGTTAGAAGTGACTGATTAAATAAATAAATCAGCTAATGGAGTAAACATCACGGATCGAAGTTCTCTTAGAACCCTTGGATGAATATTATCTGTACCCACACACTTATTTACTTTTATTTTTGATAAAGCCCTTGAAACCTCTTCCTCTGTTAAAAGAAAAGTACTACTCACATTATCATTTACAGTAACATCCATTAATAGAATCTCACTATCTTCACCATCTGTTGTATAAACTGAACAAAAGTAATCATTTCAACAGTTTTCTATGTGTTTATCTTATTACACTACTCTATCATCATTTTTGAGTCTTACTATCCCTCTGTTAGTCTTTCTCTTTTCACTGATATATCTAAAGAAGGTTTGGTCACCATTTTTTTTACAGGTATTTTTTCTTCTGCGTCAGCGTTAGCCTTTCTGATTAACTGCTTTGTCATCTTTTGATGGGTTCTCCATTTTTCCTTATCCTCTTCTGAGCCAGTGAATTTGAATTTTTTATAGACTGTCTTTTTTTGTCTTAACTGCATGTGATACTTCTCTTGAAAACCATATTGTTTTTCTTTCACAAACAAGCCTAATGCAGTGTTTAATTGCATCTAGAATAGCATTTTAAAAATATTCCCACTGTTCTTGTACTCCTGTAATCTGTGCCATCCCTTTTAGAGATTCATTTAGGTATCTGCCCATGTAAGAAAAATCAGTTCTAAATTCTAAAACTTTTGTTTTACTATGGCTGTACTGTACCTTTGCCTGAATATTAAACCATATAGACTGATGATCACTAGAGCCTAAGTTCTCACCCACAGACACTTCCGATACTATAGGGCCTATTTATGAAGCAGCAGATATTGCCTCCGACCCACTCTGCTTCAGTTCTGGCTGAAGCAGAAGTTAAGAAGCAGCAGTCCTAAGACTGCTGTTTCTTAACTCGCCCGCCACCTCTGAGGTGGCGGACAGCATTCCACCCGATCGAATACGATCGGTCTGATTGACATCTGCAGGAGACGGTATTGCACCAGCAGTTCACAAGAACTGCTGGTGCAATGATAAATGCCGAGAGTGTATGCTATCAGCATTTATCAATGTGCGGCTCATGTCCGTAAGTACATTAATAAAAGGACCCCTATATCACTGTTTGTAAGTACTAAATCTAATATAGTTCCTTTACGTGTTGGTTCTTTTACTAGTTGCTTAAGAGATTCCCCTTGTAAAGATTCCAGAATATATTTACTTCTAGTTGATTTGGCAACAGGTACTTCCCAGTCTACATCAGGCATATTAAAGTCCCCCACTACTATAACATTGCCCTTCATTGTAATTTTGGCTATTTAATCAATTCATAAATTATCTGATGCTTCATCCTGTAATGGTGGTCTGTATACTACCCCTATTCTAAACACGTTTCCCTTCAGTTTCTATAGTTACCCAAACACTTTCTACATTGTCATTGGTTTCTACAATTTCAGTTACTTTAATATTTTCTTTCACGCATAGAGCAACCCCCCTTTTTTTCCTACTCTTTTTTTAAACAAAATGTAACCAGGTATGACTGTTTCCCAGTCGTGAGAGTCATTGTACCACGTCTCTGTTATAGCTACTAAATCCAACTTATCTTGAATCATTATTGCAGTAAGTTCCTAAACTGTGAGCATTTGGATAGAAGGAGGAAAAGTTGTAGGGAGGGATGTGATGTTGCAAGTGAGATGATGATCAGAAAGAGGAAAAGAGGAGTTTGTGAAGTTTGAGATAGTGCATCGATAGCTAAAGATCAGATCAAAAACATGAGTTTATATCTACTTAAAGGGACATTATACACCACAATTAATATAGGCTATATAAATAAAGCATTAAAGTAATAGTCTAGTCAAAATTAAACTTTCATGATTCAGATAGAGCAGGCAATTTTAAGCAACTTCCTAATTTACTCCTATTAATTTTTCTTTGTGAATTTTTCTTTGTGAATTTTTCTTTGTTAATTTTTCTTTGTTCTCTTGGTATCTTTATTTGAATTTAAGCTTAGGAGCCGGCCCATTTTTGATTCAACACCTGGGTAGCTTTTTCTGATTGGTGTCTAAATGTAGCCACTAATCAGCAAGCTCTACCCAGGTGCTGTTCCAAAAATGGGCCTGCTACTGAGCTTAAATTCAAATAAAGATACCAAGAGAACGAAGAAAAATTCATAATAGGAGTAAATTAGAAAGTTGCTTAAAATTGCATGCTCTGAATCATGCAAGTTTAATTTTGACTAGACTATTCCTTTAAAGGGACACTCAAGTCAAAATTAAACTTTCATGATTCAGATAGAGCAGTCTTTTTTTATATTTACATTTTTTGAGTCACTAGCTCATACTGAGCATGTGCAAGAATTCACAGAAAATATGTATATGCATTTGTGATTGGCTGATGGCTGTTACATGATACAGGAGGAGTGGAAATTGAGAAAACTTTGAAATTTGCCAGAAAACAATTCTACTACTCATTTGAAGTTCAGACCTAGGGGCCGATTTATCAAGCTTCGTACGTAGGGGCTTGATGCCCCTTGTTTCCTAGGGACTGATTTATCAAGCTCTGATGTAGCGTATCATGTCCGCACGAACAGTAATAAATATACCCCTAAGTGCTATTGCATTGTCTTTTTATCATGTATTTGTTAAGTATGAAAATCTACTGGTCCTTTAAGTATATATACAATTTGCAATTGAGATGCATTAACTGTGTTGCAGCTAACTCACCTAAAAATGGGAAAAACCATGCAGAGTGTTTTACTAAATATGTGTTCCTGCGTACTATACTCTAATCACTGAGCTATTGTTTTCCCCCACTCCCCAACTACTGCCTACAGCCAGGAAGTCACTGATATGCCTGGCTCACTGAAGCTTCTACACACAGGGAGCTAAACTTCTCACACATTTCTCAGTGAAATATGATCCAGGCTACAAGGAGATTGTTTCTCAGAGAAGTGTCTGTGAGAAAGTTTAGTCTGGTGAGGAGGTAGTAGGGAGGAACTGCACATTGTTACTGGAGATGGGAGACAGCAGGAGAGTTTTAGGCAGTCCTGTGTATCTCTTTTACTGTTCTTATTTTACAAATAACACAACAGTTTCTCAGCAGAGCTCTATAACTTAGTGCAGCTGTAGCTTCAGTGAGTCAGGCATGTAACTTAGTGACTTCCTGACTGTAGGCAGTTAGGGAGTGAGGGGAAAACAATAGCTCAGTATACATAGGGAGACATATTCATGAAACACCCTGCATGCTTTTTCCCATTTTTAGGAGAGTTAGCTGCAAAATAGATAATGCATCTCAATTGCAAATGTTATCTACACTTAGGGTTAGATTCATTATGCAGCGGATGTCTCATTCTACGCCCATTGTTTCAGACTCACCTGAAATGTAAGTCAAGAAGCATCGGTCGTAAGCCTGCTGCTCCTTAACCTCTCCACCTTTTAGGTGTCAGACTGAAATCATCCCGATCCAATACAATCGGGATGATTGACAGCCCCTGCTAGCAGCCAATTGGCAGCAAGTGAGCAGGGGGAAGCTTTGCACAAGCATTTCACTAGAAATGCTTGAGCAATGTTAATGTTTAGCAAGGTCGAGTAGACATGATTCGCTACAGCGAATCATGTTTGCTTGACTATAGATAAATCTATCCCTATATGCTGTATTTAAATAGCCTATATTCATTTTGGTGTATAATGTTCCTTTAAAGCCATGGGCTGGATGATAAATTCACATCCATATTAGGGCATATTTAAGAAGGTGCGAGCTGACATGATCCGATATTGCGGATCATGTCCGCTGCACATTGATAAATGCTGACAGCATACCCTCTCAGCATTTATCATTGCACCAGCAGTGAACTGCTGGTGCAATGCCGCCCCCTGCAGATTCACGGTCAATCTGCCGCTAGCAGGGGGTGTCAATCAACCTGATCGTATTTGATCAGGTTGATTTCCGGCGAAATTCGAAAATTTCCCTCTATGAGTTAAAGTGACAAATGTAAGAGGACCAATGAGAAAATAACATGAGAAACCACAATGAAAAAGGACAAACCAACCAGTTAGGGAAACTATGACAGTGATATCCACAAGAATAGAATAAAATATTTGAAATGTACATTACAAATCAAAGTGTACATGACCGAATAAATAAAAAATTCTTAAATTTGAGTATCTAACACTGTCATTAGTTCACTCTAAATATGTGGTTTCCAAATATATAATGCAAAGATACATAGGAACATACGGCACAAGCCAATACCTCCTTAAATGAAGACAACAATTTATTAGAGATCCCAATAGGCTGTCTAGAGAATATTGGCAGCTAAAACCCCCAATCATTACCGCAAAAGAGGTGGGACTTCCACCAACGGAAGGACATAAACATTCTAAACCACGACGGCCCGCCGCCTTTGATAAAGCCAAGTTCATTGCGAAATGCGTCAGAGGGGTTGTATGGGACGACGGGGTCCCAATGTTTGGTATTTTAATTATCAGTACTTTTGTGCAAAAGCTAATGTAATGTCCGCAAAATAAGAAAATTATTTAAGTAAAGACGCTACAAGTCATTAGCATTGGGCAGCGCTACCAGCTTCGAATATGAAAACAAACCTGTGTGTGACTGGTTGAACTTTGAATAGCAATATGTGTTGCAAAATATAATTATTGTGTAACGGATAAACGCTATTTACAAGTGGATTGTAACTAAGTTAGTTTTGATAAGCAACTCAAGTTGCATGGTATAATTATTTTTGGCTAGATTACGAGTCTTGCGTTAGCCTAAAAAAGCAGCGTTGAGAGGTCCCAACGCTGCTATTTAACGCCTGCTGGTATTACGAGTCAGGCAGGTACAGGGGTACCGCTCACTTTTCTTCAGCGTCTCGAGCTTACCGCAAATCCCCTTACGTCAATTGCGTATCCTATCTTTTTTTTTTTATGGGATTTGCCTAACGCTGGTATTACGAGTCTAGGAAGAAGTGAGCGGTACACCCTCTCCTGACTAATACCGCATTTAAAAGTCAGTAGTTAAGAGTTTTATGGGCTAACGCTGTAACATAAAACTCTCAACTAAAGTGCTACAAAGTATACTAACACCCATAAACTATCTATTAACCCCTAAACCGAGGCTCCCCCACACATTTCAAACTCTTTAATAAATTATTTAACCCCTAATCTGCCGACCGAACATCACCGCCTGTCAGGTATATCCCTTTAAGCAGTCCCCTCCTCCAAAGTCTTTAAAAGCCTTGCGCACCTGCACACAGGTGCTTAGTATTTTGTATGCAACTGAACTGATAGTTGTTCTTAACCTGAGCTCCATATTCTACTGAGGTATTCCTATTTTATCCCATTACCCTTAAGAAGATCCAAACACCGGATTAATACCTCACCTTGCTCTGAAGACTGTTTCCTACTTCAGTGAGATAAGACTGTTACTCGCAGGCTACTCTGCTAACACAAAGCCTCCAACTTACACAGATCTCTGCTTTCACGCAGCTGCTGTCAGCACAGTGCGCTTCCATCAAACACTGACCTCTGGTAACAGTATATGCTGGCAGCTCTGAGGACACAACTCTCTTACCTTATATTCTGGAAGTCGATTCCTCCGATTTTGGGATCGGTGCAGTTCTCTCCCAACGTCTCACAGATTCATCACCAATACATCCAATAGTATATTATTCCAAAGCAATGTCTCCTGCCGAGTCACACTATCCCATAGGAGAGAAGGAACTATTGGCGATAAGAAGATCGCTGGAACATTGGAGACATCTCCTAGAAGGTACTGCGATATCCATCCAGATCATAACAGACCATAAAAACTTAGAATACTTGCAAGGTAGTAAAACCCTTTCGTCTCGCCAAGCACGCTGGTGCCTTTACTTCACCCGATTCAACCTTACCATCGCTTACAGATCAGCTAAACTAAATGGCAAGGCTGATGCACTTTCTCGAAAAGATAAGGATAACAGAGTTCCATCTGAAGTGAAACCTATAATTCCCCCTGAAAGGTTCTTAGGTCTCACAACCACTTTCTCCTGTTCCTTAAAGAATTCCAAAATAGACAAAGGCTTTATCACAGAACATAACTTACATAAACACCAGGATAGTCTTTACTACCAGGATACTAAACTATACGTTCCCCCATCTCTACAGCATGAAATATTACATAATAACCATGACATCCCAACTGCCGGATATCAGGACACAGACGTCCAACTCACCACAGAGGCTAAGATGAGGGCTCTAAAGCAAGGCCGCAGGGCCGTAGAAGATTATATTACAGATTTCAAGCAATTCAGTTCAGATTCTCAGTGGAACGCCATATCACTACGCAATCAATTCAGACTTGGCCTTTCAGATCAAATCAAGGACGAGCTAGCAAGAATGGAGTTGCCTAATAGTCTAGAATCCATGATCAAAGTGGTCATACAAATAGACAGAAGGTTGAGGGAGAGAAAGCTAGAACACTCCTTTTCAGACTCTCCAACCAGAGAAACCACCTCCTACACCCAACTTAGTCCTTCACAGAAAACCACTGAGGAACCCATGGACCTTGGAATCATCAGAGGGCATATTACTACTCAAGAAAGAACACGGAGAAGAAACCTACAGCTTTGCATGTATTGTGCCAGTCCTTCCCATATTGTAAAAGACTGTCCTCTTCTAATCAAGCCAAAAAGAAGTCACTTATTTTTTCAATACACCCAAAGGTCAGCTGTAATCCTACTTATTGTCGTGTTCCTTTGTCTCTACAGTGGCAGCAGCAGAGAACCAACACTGAAGCAATAGTTGACTCAGGAGCCAGTGGCTGTTATATTGATTTGAATCTAGTTAAAACCAATAAAATTCCATATGTGTGTAAGCAAAAACCTGTCTTCATTAGAGTCATTGACGGAGCACCTATTAAAACTGGTCCAATTCTCCATCAAACCATACCTCTTATGGTACAGACCCCAACAGGTCATACTGAGTATTTAATTTTTGATATTATGCCTTCCCCCCTCTTTCCAGTTGTTTTAGGGTTGTCATGGTTGCAGCTGCATCAACCCACCATAAATTGGAAGGATCTACAGGTAAACTTTGATTCCACTTTCTGTCAAAGTTCTTGCTATACTCCCCAGAATTGTCTCTTACAACCTACGGACGACTTAAATAACCTGCCTGCTACTTATTCCGACTACTCAGATGTTTTTAGTAAGAAACAAGCAGAAGCTTTACCTCCTCACAGACAATACGATTGTCCCATTGAGCTACAACTCTAACAGTAACGAACTTAACTGTTAGAGTTGTGTCCTCAGAGCTGCCAGCATATACTGTTACCAGAGGTCAGTGTTTGATGGAAGCGCACTGTGCTGACAGGAGCTGCGTGAAAGCAGAGGTCTGTGTAAGTTGGAGGTTTTGTGTTAGCAGAGTAGCCTGCGAGTAACAGTCTTATCTCACTGAAGTAGGAAACAGTCTTCAGAGCAAGGTGAGGTATTAATCCGGTGTTTGGATCTTCTTAAGGGTAATGGGATAAAATAGGAATCCCTCAGTAGAATATGGAGTTCAGGTTAAGAACAACTATCAGTTCAGTTGCATACAAAATACTAAGCACCTGTGTGCAGGTGCGCAAGGCTTTTAAAGACTTTGGAGGAGGGGACTGCTTAAAGGGATATACCTGACACCGCCACTTTAATAAATATATTAACCCCTAAACCACCGCACTCCCGCCTCGCAAACACTATTTACATTTTATTAACTGTATATATGTTTTAGTTTGTTTTATATGTCGATCTAATCATAGATTGCGATTCTTTAAACTGTTTAGCATTATAGCAGTACTATAGTAGAAACACCAGTGTTTTATTCATTTTATTGTAAAGGATGTTCATTTATAATTATATTCATTTAAATGAGATCTGATTTTTTAGGTATATACCATATATTTTGCAATAAATTGAATTATTTTTACTTCTGCAGTATAATTGCTTTTTATATTTTTATCTTTATTTTTATTTGTTATTTTTTACTCTGGAATAAAAATTGTATTCCAACTTGAACACAAGATATACATATGTAGCAAGATACATACGGACCCTCCAATCACAGTAGGAACAATATAGAACAGGGCCTCTAAGTAGGGTATTCATTTCTTTATTTGCCATGATATTATATAAGTTAATTTTTTATTTATTTATTTTCACCAGCAACCATATACCACTAAAGTCGAAACAGCATTTATTTGCGCCACCTTACACACATTTATTCTATATTCAAACCTTTTGGGAAAGTTTTAAAGGTGAGCAGTATTTCGCATTAACTAGGTTAGATATTCAACTTTGTACACTTTCATTTTATTAACCCCTAATCTGCCACCCCGACACATATCTACATTTATTAACCCCTTATCTGCCGCCCCCAAAGTCACTGCTACTATATTAAATTTATTAACCCCTAAACCTAAGTCTAACCTTTAGTCTAACCCCCCTAACTTAAATATAATTTACTTAAAACTAAATAAAATTACTACAATTAAATAAATGATTCCTATTTAAAACTAAATACTTACCTATAAAATAAACCCTAAGCTAGCTACAATATAACTGATAGTTACATTGTAGCTAACAGGGTTTATTTTTATTTTACAGGCAACTTTGTATTTATTTTAACTAGGTACAATAGTTATTAAATAGTTATTAACTATTTAATAACTACCTAGCTAAAATAAATACAAAAGTACCTGTAAAATAAAACCTAACCTAAGTTACAATTACACTTAAAGGGACAGTTAACCATAGAATTGTTATTGTTTTAAAAGATAGATAATCCCTTTATTACTCATTCCCCAGTTTTGCATAACCAACACAGTTATATTAATGTACTTTTTACCTTTGTGATTACCTTGTATCTAGGAACCTTCTTCCAGCCCCCTGATCACATGACTGTGACTGTTTATTATCTATTGTCTTTAATTTAGCATTGTATTGTGCTAAATCTTAAATAACTTTCTGTGCCTGAACACAGTGTTATCTATATAGCCCACGTGTACTTTCTGTCTCTTTGTGTTGAAAAGAGATTTAAAAAGCATGTGATAAGAGGCAGCCTGTGAACAAGTAGAACTGAACCAGGTTTTTTCTCTACCCCCCCCCCCCCCGGAACCAGGCGGGGGGGGGGGGGCAAGGCACAAGAGGGGCCTACAAAGGGGGGTACCCTCTGAGAACTACACAGAAACAGACACGTTACAAGTGAAAAATAGTGTTATTAATTTAACTTCCTATAGATTAAATACAGTTGAACAGAAGGTTTTAAGTTTAGGTTTGGGTTTCACGCCAACCTACTCATTCAACTTATTTAATACCCTATTGGATGTTAACAAACTTGTAAGGAAATTAACTTTAAAAAAACATTTCGCAGGTGTAGGCAATGCTGATAATACAGAGATGGGGAGTACGGCTGTACTGACTACGGAATCTTACTATAATGATACCCTCAATTTTCAGGACCTGTGTGGTCTTGCTGCATTAGAGTCTCTGCAGTTAGAAAGTAACCCTACTCAACCTGAGGGTACTTTCAATACCCCCAAATTGAAGTGTTCCTCTAATTTCTACCCCATTCACAGCCGGGGTCCCTACATAGAAAAATTTCAAAAGAGAGTTGAAACTGATCTTACTAATTTGTTCTACCGCCAGAAGAAACCCAATAACAATCTATCTAGAGTTGAAAGAGAAGCTCTTGAAGGGTTGGCTTCAAACAAAGAACTAGTGATCCGTGCCGCTGACAAAGGGGGTACTGTGGTGGTAATGACACGAGACAGCTTTATCGGTGAGGCCCTGAGGCAGCTAACAAATCCACATGACTATAAGGTTTTATCTTCAGATCCCACAAAACATTTTGGAAGAAAATTGAGAGATCTAGTGGATGATGGTGTGCATCAGGGCTACATCGATGAAGCAACAAGTGATTATCTTCTTGTCTCCCACCCAGTAGTACCTGTATTCAACCACCTGCCAAAAGTGCACAAATCCATTGAGAATGTGGTTGGCAGACCCATTGTCAGCGGCATAGGATCACTACTTGAGCATTTGTCTGAATGGCTGGATCTAATATTACAGCCTATGGTACGGGAACTCTGGAGCTATGTTCGAGATTCCAAGCACATCTTGAACATAGTGTCAAAAATCAAATGGAATAATGAATACAGCTGGCTCACAGTGGATGTGAAAGCCCTGTATTCCTCGATCCCCCATGAGAAGGGTTTATTAGCTATCTCTTTCTTTGCAGAGAAGTACTATGCTGATGATCCTGACTTTTGTGCCTACTTACTGAGAGTTACCAAGTTCCTCTTGCAACACAACTACTTTGAGTTCGAGGGGGTTTTCTACCTCCAGATGTGTGGTACCGCTATGGGGGCGAAGTTCGCCCCCTCCTACGCCAACCTCTTTATGGGGTGGTGGGAGCGGGAACACATATTTGGGGGTGGGAACCCCTTCGGCTCACAGATAGTTGTGTACAAGAGATTTATTGATGATCTCTTGTTTATTTGGCAGGGAGACCAGGGAGACATACAACCCTTTGTCCAATATCTGAACGATAATGATCTTGGAATTAGTTTCACCTCTGAGTCTGATGCCAATATCATTAACTACTTAGATCTAACACTAAGTGGTGTTTATGGTAACTATGTCTCAACCTCAGTATACAGAAAGCCCATTTCGGGTAATACCCTTTTACACGCCTCCAGTTGTCATCCTGGGGGCGTGTTTAAGGTTATAGCAAAGGGACAATTTATTCGCTTGAAGCGAAATTGCTCCAATGAGACATCATTTAATAAGGAATCCACAGAGTTAAGCAAGAGGTTAGAGGCACGAGGTTACCAGAGAAACGTGATTAATTCAGCAAAAAAGTCAGTGAGCAAAATTGATCGGTCTAAACTACTCGAAGATAAAAAACCGGATGAGAAAAAAGGTTTTGAACAAAACCAAATACTGTTCATTACTGAATATTCTGAACAGTATAAGCACATTTGTGATATAATTAAGAAACATTACCCTATATTAAAAGCTGATGATGGATTAGCTAGTCTTTCCATCAGGGATTGCAAATTTGCTTATAAAAGGAGCAGAACGATTGGGAATTGTGTTGCACCAACAAAATTACAACCATTGGTACAGAGCAACTCATCATGGTTATCCTCTGTAGGGATGTACAAATGCCACAATATTTCTTGTGTGGCATGTGAGAAAGTGGAAATAGGACCTGATTTTAGATCTACTATAACCGGACAGGTATATCAAAGACGTTCTTGTTTAAATTGCAGATCCACTTTTGTCGTGTACATGATCAATTGTGTTGTCTGTGACAAACAATATGTAGGTCTCACCACACGGGAAGTGAGATCTAGGATTAGAGAGCATCTCTCTACCATCAAACATGGCATTGCCAGTACCCCGTTGGTATAGCATTTTGCTCATTTGCACGACAAAAGTGTGGATTCTTTTAGATGGTCCTGTATAGAAAATATTTTTCCACCAAAGAGAGGGGGCAATAGGGAGATCCTATTAGGAAAGAGAGAGGTCTTCTGGATCTTTAAACTGAAGACTAGATATCCAGGAGGCTTTAACTCGGACTATGACCTGATAAATTTCTGGCAGTAAAATCTATAGTCGCCACTTAAATTCTTTATATACAATAAAATATTTACTGTTCATAGTATAAATAACCTTTTCAGTTTAAATTTTCCATTCCACTTATTTTAATATTACTCAAAGTTTAAGCATGACAATGCATGTATTTGTATCATTTAATTTATATAATTTTTGTTGTGCTTTACAAATAACAATGAGTTTTGTTATATATTGAGAAATAGTACTTTGTAAATGATGTTACTGTTTGTAAAAGAATTGATAACAGGATGTGATTTAGGTCTTTATGCAGCATTACACTAAATCTATATGTTTTTGCAGTGTTTCAATTAAAACATATATGTCAATTTGTATGAACCAATAGGAGGCAGCTCAGGGTGTTTTTAAGGAGCTCCTACCACATGGTCAAGTCAGCTTAAACTATGGCACAATGCCGAAACGCTTCAGCTGTTTGCTTTGCTGACCTCCGTGTTCTTAACTGCCTGAGAACCTGGCTTTTAAAGATGTCATAATAAAGATTCGTTTTAACCTTTACCTTCGGCTGGTGCTCCTTTTCTTGTGCTCATAAGAGGCAGCCCTCAAAGGCTTAGAAATTAGCATATGAGCCTACCTATGTTTAGTTTAAACTAAGAATACCAAGAGAAAAAAGCAAATTTGATGATAAAAGTAAATTGGAAAGTCAATTAAAATTAAAAGTCCTATCTGAATAATGAAAGTTTAATTTATACTTGACTGTCCCTTTAACACTACCACTATGATTAAATTAATTACCTAAACTACCTACAATTAAATACAATTAAATTAAATAAATTAAAGTACAAAAAACAACAAACACTAAATTACAGAAAATAAAAAAATAATTACAAGAATTTTAAACTAATTACACCTACTCTAATCCCCCCTAATAAAATAAAAAAGCCCCCCAAAATAAAAAAAATTCCCTACCTTATACTAAATTACAAATAGCCCTTAAAAGGGCCTTTTGCGGGACATTGCCCCAAATTAATCAGCTCTTTTACCTGTAAAGAAAAATACAATACCCCCCCCAACATTAAAACCCACCACCCACACACCCAACCCTCCTCTAAAACACACCAAATCCCCCTTAATAAAACCTAACACTACCCCCTTGAAGATTTCCCTACCTTGAGCCGTCTTCACCCAGCCGGGCACAAGTGGATCTCCAGAGGGGCAGAAGTCTTCATCCGATCCGGCCAGAAGAGGACATCCAGACCGGCAGAAGTCTTCATCCAGGCGGCATCTTCTAGCCAGATCGGATGAAGACTTCTGCCCCTCTGGAGGTCCACTTGTGCCCGGCTGGGTGAAGATGGCTCAAGGTAGGGTGATCTTCAAGGGGGTAGTGTTAGGTTTTTTTAAGGGGGGATTGGGTGGGTTTTAGAGTAGGGTTGGGTGGGGTATTGTCTTT
Source organism: Bombina bombina (assembly GCF_027579735.1). Lineage (NCBI taxonomy): Eukaryota > Metazoa > Chordata > Amphibia > Anura > Bombinatoridae > Bombina > Bombina bombina. The sequence continues at coordinate 304,707,162 of NC_069502.1, read as the reverse complement.
TTTTTCAGGTAAAAGAGCTGATTACTTTGGGGCAATGCCCTGCAAAAGGCTCTTTTAAGGGCTATTTGTAATTTAGTATAGGGTAGGGAATTTTATTATTTTGGGGGGCTTTTTTATTTTATTAGGGGGATTAGAGTAGGTGTAATTAGTTTTAAAAAATTTTAATTATTTTTTTATTTTCTGTAATTTAGTGTTTGTTGTTGTTCGTACTTTAGTTTATTTAATTGTAATTAATTGTAGGTAGTTTAGGTAATTTATTTAAAGATAGTGTAGTGTTAGGTGTAATTGTAACTTATTTATTTTACAGGTAAATTTGTATTTATTTTAACTAGGTAGTTATTAAATAGTTAATAACTATTTAATAACTATTGTACCTAGTTAAAATAAATACAAAGTTGCCTGTAAAATAAAAATAAACCCTTAGATAGCTACAATGTAACTATTAGTTATATTGTAGCTATCTTAGGGTTTATTTTATAGGTAAGTATTTAGTTTTAAATAGGATTAATTTATTTAATTGTAGTAATTTTATTTAGATTATTTAAAATTATATTTAAGTTGGGGGGGTTAGGGCTAGGTTTAGACTTAGGTTTAGGGGTTAATACCTTTAATATAGTAGTGGAGACGTTGGGGGTGGCAGATTAGGGGTTAATAAATGTAGATAGGTGGCGGTGATGTTAGGGACGGCAGATTAGGGGTTAATAAAACTAAATTAGTGTTTTCAAGGCGGGAGTGCGGCGGTTTAGGGGTTAATATATTTATTAAAGTGGCGGCGATGTCCGGTCGGCAGATTAGGGGTTAAAAATTTTATAAAAGTGTTTGCGATGTGGGGGGGGGGCTTGGTTAAGGGGTTAATAGGTAGTTTATCGGTGTTAGTGTACTTTGTAGCACTTTAGTTAAGAGTTTTATGTTACGGCGTTAGCCCATAAAACTCTTACCTACTGACTTTTAAATGCGATAGGACTCTTGACAGGAGAGGGTCTATTGCTCAGTTCTTCCAAAACTCGTAATACCGGCAAATCCCATTAAAAAGATTGGATACGCAATTGACGTAAGTGGATTTGCGGTAAGCTCGAGTCGCGGAAGAAAAGTGAGCGGTACACATGTACCTGCCAGACTCGTAATACCAGCGGGCATTAAAAAGCAGCGTTGGGACCTCTCAACGCTGCTTTTTAACCCTAACGCTAGACTCGTAATCTAGCCGTATATTAATAAGCATACATATAAATAAACATATATATAAATAAACATATATATAAATAAACATATTTATAAAAAAACATACATATAAATAAACATTTATATAAATAAACATATATATAAATAAACATACACAGATACACATAAGAACACTAATTGTAACTTTATTTCCAGATTTCTATGGGGCAGATGCTGCAAGACTTTGGAAAGTTCCTGGGGATGTTCCTTCTTGTACTGTTCTCCTTCACCATTGGCCTGACTCAGCTCTATGACAAAGGCTACACCACAAATGAGCAGAAGGACTGTGTGGGGATATTTTGTGAACAGCAAAGCAATGACACCTTCCATTCGTGAGTTCTAGACTGATCATTAAAGCAATGCTACCTCCAGGAATAGACATTTGCTGTATAGGTTTAATGCACCTTCATCAGATGTTTACTGTTACTGATGCTTCTCTTTTGCAAACACTTTAGTCATGTTCTTTGCACAAATAATCCTTAAGTAACAATAATGTGATTTACACATCATAATCTTGTCTTATTAATTGTTAGTCATCTGTTACTTTACAAAAGTCTCTCAACTAAATGTTAAAAGGTTCAAAACTAAATTGAGTATTTCTAAATATGTTCTACATTCCTGGGCTGATGTACTGGTTAAAAGTAAAAAAAAACTGTCCATTAGTTAACTTTTCATAATCAATTATACCAACATCAGTTTTATATCTTGTAATTCCACTTACAAAGGTCAAATATACAGCCTGAAGTCTTGCACTAAAGCAATTAGATTAGTGACTGCCCAAAATGAGGAATTCACTGAAGTGAATTATTATTTAGAATTTGGCATTATAGCCAAACCAATGAAAGTAGACGTGATGTTCTGTAGAGATGGCTTAGAGATGATTTTGTATTTATGACAGATTATTCCATTCACGGTATCACAGAGAGTGTTGTATATAATATACACAAAGTTAATTTATTTTATTTGTAAAATACAACGTATACGATACTGGATACTGAACGCAACCAATGAAGCCGATACTGTGGTCTAGCTAACATCCCTTGTTGTTTTATTGCAGATTCATTGGAACATGCTATGCTCTGTTCTGGTACATTTTCTCACTTGCACATGTAGCCCTGTTTGTGACAAGGTTCAGCTACAGTGATGAACTTCCGTCATTTGTAGGAGCAGTTATCGTTGGCACATACAATGTGGTGGTTGTGATAGTGCTCACCAAGCTTCTCGTGGCTATGCTCCATAAAAGCTTCCAGCTCATAGCAGTAAGTGAAACATTTTATTCATGGCAGCATCATCAGATAAACCTATATTTTCCATCAACAGAGGCTACTTTCCTTGTATTTAAATAACAAATGTGTGCAACAAAAATTACAAATACAAGTGTCGCAACATAATATTCAATCTTTCACAAATATATACATACACATTGATTGGAGTGGCCGTGTTAGTCCAGAGATTTAGATATCAAAATAACAAGAGTATTACATTAAGCAATGATACTTTTTTATTGGACTAACTATACATTTATAAGACGACAAGCTTTCGGAAGAGTGTCTTCCTTTTTTAAGTCTTAAGCAAAACTTACCAATTTGATGGAATTTACAGATTATATCTTAAAACATAGGATGGCTAAAAAGACAGAAAGTGTTACAGAGGTCTGAATGCAGGGGGAGGAGGGGGTTGTTTTACTGCACATAATTAGAAATTGTACAATCTGAAAGTATTTGCTGTCCCTTTAAAGAACATTCTGAATTAGTTTATTTTATGGTATAGTTATTTTGCAGTCTGGAATGAATTTCTTCCTAATAACCTCAAAGAGCTGGCACCAGTGTGTTTATGATATAAAGAGCACAATGTTTAAACAGAGAGATCCCTGTGCTTTGTTAAATATGGTCATTGCTTTGAAGCTGAATCCATTGCTTTCTTTATCTATCAAAGCCTCAGGGTACATTGGATACTGAGATATATCCAAGGTCAAAGCATAACTGCAGAAGCCACTGAGTATTGTTTTTCTCTCTATCTACATTCTTTTGCTGACAGACGTTTATCTGTTCTTGCTGTTCTAGAATCATGAAGATAAGGAGTGGAAGTTTGCGCGAGCCAAGCTATGGCTAAGCTATTTTGATGACAAATGTACCTTGCCTCCACCTTTCAATATTGTTCCGTCTCCGAAGACTATCTGCTATCTGTTCAACAGTCTCAGTAAATGGATCTGTTCTCATACGACTTCAGGAAGGGTCAAACGGCAGAACAGCCTCAAGGTAATCAAACAGGCTAAAATCTCAGCTATCAATGGTCCTACTAAAGACTAGCTTCCAAAATAATATTAACAATTATGTACACACATGTGCCCTTCTCATAAGTTTTACACTTATTGTAAATTAGATGGAAGTGGTTCTGTATATTAAATAGACATCCAAAAAGAGACAAGAGATTATCATATAGCTATACACTTCTAGCACTCCCTGTCTGTAAGATTCTAGGCCCCAAAGACTAAGGCCTAGATTTGGAGTTTGGCGGTAGCCGTGAAAACCAGCGTTAGAGGCTCCTAACGCTGGTTTTAGGCTACCGCCGGTATTTGGAGTCAGTCAAGAAAGGGTCTAACGCTCACTTTTCAGCCGCGACTTTTCCATACCGCAGATCCCCTTACGTCAATTGCGTATCCTATCTTTTCAATGGGATCTTCCTAACTCCGGTATTTAGAGTCGTGGCTGAAGTGAGCGTTAGAATTCTAACGACAAAACTCCAGCCGCAGAAAAAAGTCAGTAGTTAAGAGCTTTCTGGGCTAACGGCGGTTCATAAAGCTCTTAACTACTGTGCTCTAAAGTACACTAACACCCATAAACTACCTATGTACCCCTAAGCAGAGCCCCCACCACATCGCCGCCACTCGATTAAATTTTTTTAACCCCTAATCTGCCGACCGCCACCTACGTTATCCTTATGTACCCCTAATCTGCTGCCCCTAACACCGCCGACCCCTATATTATATTTATTAACCCCTAATCTGCTCCCCACAACGTCGCCGCCAGCTACCTACACTTATTAACCCCTAATCTGCCGTCCGCACGCCGCCGCCAGCTACATTATAGCTATGTACCCCTAATCTGCTGCCCCTAACACCACCGACCCCTATATTATATTTATTAACCCCTAACCTGCCCCCCTCAACGTCGCCTCCACCTGCCTACACTTATTAACCCCTAATCTGCCGAGCGGACCGCACCGCTACTATAATAAAGTTATTAACCCCTAATCCGCCTCACTCCCGCCTCACTAACCCTATAATAAATAGTATTAACCCCTAATCTGCCCTCCCTAACATCGCCGACACCTAACTTCAAACATTAACCCCTAATCTGCCGACTGGAGCTCACCGCTATTCTAATAAATGTATTAACCCCTAAAGCTAAGTCTAACCCTAACACTAACACCCCCCTAAGTTAAATATAATTTAAATCTAACAAAATAAATTAACTCTTATTAAATAAATTATTCCTATTTAAAGCTAAATACTTACCTGTAAAATAAACCCTAATATAGCTACAACATAAATTATAATTATATTATAGCTATTTTAGGATTTATATTTATTTTACAGGCAACTTTGTATTTATTTTAACCAGGTACAATAGCTATTAAATAGTTAAGAACTATTTAATAGCTAAAATAGTTAAAATAATTACAAAATTACCTGTAAAATAAATCCTAACCTAAGTTACAATTAAACCTAACACTACATTATCAATAAATTAATTAAATAAAATACCTAAAATTACCTACAATTAAACCTAACACTACACTATCAATACATTAATTAAATACAATATCTACAAATAAATACAATGAAATAAACTAACTAAAGTACAAAAAATAAAAAAGAACTAAGTTACAAAAAATAAAAAAATATTTACAAACATCAGAAAAATATTACAACAATTTTAAACTAATTACACCTACTCTAAGCCCCCTTATAAAATAACAAAGACCCCCAAAATAAAAAAATGCCCTACCCTATTCTAAATTACTAAAGTTCAAAGCTCTTTTACCTTACCAGCCCTGAACAGGGCCCTTTGCGGGGCATGCCCCAAAGAATTCAGCTCTTTTGCCTGTAAAAAAAACACATACAATACCCCCCCCCCCAACATTACAACCCACCACCCACATACCCCTAATCTAACCCAAAACCCCCTTAAATAAACCTAACACTAAGCCCCTGAAGATCTTCCTACCTTATCTTCACCATACCAGGTTCACCGATCGATCCAGAAGAGCTCCTCCGATGTCCTGATCCAAGCCCAAGCAGGGGGCTGAAGATGTCCATGATCCGGCTGAAGTCATCATCCAAGCGGGAGCTGAAGAGGTCCATGATCCGGCAAGCGATGATGGCATCCCTCGAATTCCGATTGGCTGATAGGATTCTATCAGCCAATCAGAATTAAGGTAGGAAAATTCTGATTGGCTGATGGAATCAGCCAATCAGAATCAAGTTCAATCCAATTGGCCGATCCGATGAGCCATCTTGGATGACGTCCCTTAAAGGAGCCTTCATTCGTCGGTAGTCCGTCGGGCCAACAGGATGTTCCGCGTCGGAGGTCTTCAAGATGGATCCGGAAGAAAGAAGATTGAAGATGCCGTTGATAGAAGACTTCAGCCGGATCATGGACCTCTTCAGCTCCCGCTTGGATGATGACTTCAGCCGGATCATGGACCTCTTCAGCTCCCGCTTGGATGATGACTTCAGCCGGATCATGGACATCTTCAGCCCCCCGCTTGGGCTTGGATCAGGACATCGGAGGAGCTCTTCTGGATCGATCAGTGAACCTGGTATGGTGAAGATAAGGTAGGAAGATCTTCAGGGGCTTAGTGTTAGGTTTATTTAAGGGGGTTTTGGGTTAGATTAGGGGTATGTGGGTGGAAATGTTGGGGGGGGAGGGTATTGTATGTGGTTTTTTTACAGGCAAAAGAGCTGAATTCTTTGGGGCATGCCCCGCAAAGGGCCCTGTTCAGGGCTGGTAAGGTAAAAGATCTTTGAACTTTAGTAATTTAGAATAGGGTAGGGCATTTTTTTATTTTGGGGGTCTTTGTTATTTTATTAGGGGGCTTAGAGTAGGTGTAATTAGTTTAAAATTGTTGTAATATTTTTCTGATGTTTGTAAATATTTTTTTATTTTTTGTAACTTAGTTCTTTTTTATTTTTTGTACTTTAGTTAGTTTATTTCATTGTATTTATTTGTAGATATTGTATTTAATTAATGTATTGATAGTGTAGTGTTAGGTTTAATTGTAGGTAATTGTAGGTATTTTATTTAATTAATTTATTGATAGTGTAGTGTTAGGTTTCATTGTAACTTAGGTTAGGATTTATTTTACAGGTAATTTTTTAATTATTTTAACTATTTTAGCTATTGTACCTGGTTAAAATAAATACAAAGTTACCTGTAAAATAAATATAAATCCTAAAATAGCTATAATATAATTATAATTTATATTGTAGCTATATTAGGGTTTATTTTACAGGTAAGTATTTAGCTTTAAATAGGAATAATTTATTTAATAAGAGTTAATTAATTTCGTTAGATTTAAATTATATTTAACTTAGGGGGGTGTTAGTGTTAGGGTTAGACTTAGCTTTAGGGGTTAATAAATTTATTAGAATAGCGGTGAGCTCCAGTCGGCAGATTAGGGGTTAATGTTTGAAGTTAGGTGTGGGCGATGTTAGGGAGGGCAGATTAGGGGTTAATACTATTTATTATAGGGTTAGTGAGGCAGATTATGGGTTAATAACATTATTATAATAGCGGTGCGGTCCGCTCGGCAGATTAGGGGTTAATAAGTGTAGTTAGGTGGAGGCGACGTTGTGGGGGGCAGATTAGGGGTTAATAAATATAATATAGGGGTCGGCGGTGTTAGGGGCAGCAGATTAGGGGTACATAGGTATAATGTAAGTAGCGGCGGTTTACGGAGCGGCAGATTAGGGGTTAAAAAAATATGCAGGGGTCAGCGATAGCGGGGGCGGCAGATTAGGGGTTAATAAGTGTAAGGTTAGGGGTGTTTAGACTCGGGGTACATGTTAGGGTGTTAGGTGCAGACGTAGGAAGTGTTTCCCCATAGGAAACAATGGGGCTGCGTTAGGAGCTGAACGCTGCTTTTTTGCAGGTGTTAGGTTTTTTTTCAGCTCAAACAGCCCCATTGTTTCCTATGGGGGAATCGTGCACGAGCACGTTTTTGAGGCTGGCCGTGTCCGTAAGCAACTCTGGTATCGAGAGTTGCAGTGGCGTTAAATATGCCTGTACGCTCCCTTTTTGGAGCCTAACGCAGCCATTCTGTGGACTCTCAATACCAGAGTTATTTTAAAGGTGCGGCCAGAAAAAAGCCGGCGTTAGCTACGCGGGTCGTTACCGACAAAACTCTAAATCTAGCCGTAACATAGGCCTAGATTTGGAGTTTGGCGGTAGCCGTGAAAACCAGCGTTAGAGGCTCCTAACGCTGGTTTTAGGCTACCGCCGGTATTTGGAGTCAGTCAGGAAAGGGTCTAACGCTCACTTTTCAGCCGCGACTTTTCCATACCGCAGATCCCCTTACGTCAATTGCGTATCCTATCTTTTCAATGGGATCTTTCTAACTCCGGTATTTAGAGTCGTGGCTGAAGTGAGCCTTAGAATTCTAACGACAAAACTCCAGCCGCAGAAAAAAGTCAGTAGTTAAGAGCTTTCTGGGCTAACGCCGGTTCATAAAGCTCTTAACTACTGTGCTCTAAAGTACACTAACACCCATAAACTACCTATGTACCCCTAAACCGAGGTCCCCCCACATTGCCGCCACTCGATTAAATTTTTTTAACCCCTAATCTGCCGACCGCCACCTACGTTATACTTATGTACCCCTAATCTGCTGCCCCTAACACCGCCGACCCCTATATTATATTTATTAACCCCTAACCTGCCCCCCACAACGTCGCCTCCACCTGCCTACACTTATTAACCCCTAATCTGCCGAGCGGACCGCACCGCTACTATAATAAAGTTATTAACCCCTAATCCCCCTCACTCCCGCCTCACTAACCCTATAATAAATAGTTATTAACCCCTAATCTGCCGTCTGGAGCTCACCGCTATTCTAATAAATTTATTAACCCCTAAAGCTAAGTCTAACCATAACACTAACACCCCCCTAAGTTAAATATAATTTAAATATAACGAAATAAATTAACTCTTATTAAATAAATTATTCCTATTTAAAGCTAAATACTTACCTGTAAAATAAATCCTAATATAGCTACAATATAAATTATATTTATATTATAGCTATTTTAGGATTTATATTTATTTTACAGGTAACTTTGCATTTATTTTAACCAGGTACAATAGCTAAAATAGTTAAAATAATTACAAAATTACCTGTAAAATAAATCCTAACCTAAGTTACAATTAAACCTAACACTACACTATCAATAAATTAATTAAATAAAATACCTACAATTACCTACAATTAAACCTAACACTACACTATCAATACATTAATTAAATAAAATATCTACAAATAAATACAATGAAATAAACTAACTAAAGTACAAAAAATAAAAAAGAACTAAGTTACAAAAAATAAAAAAATATTTACAAACATCAGAAAAATATTACAACAATTTTAATCTAATTACACCTACTCTAAGCCCCCTAATAAAATAACAAAGACCCCCAAAATAAAAAATGCCCTACCCTATTCTAAATTACTAAAGTTCAAAGCTCTTTTACCTTACCAGCCCTGAACAGGGCCCTTTGCGGGGCATGCCCCAAAGAATTCAGCTCTTTTGCCTGTAAAAAAAACACATACAATACCCCCCCCCCAACATTACAACCCACCACCCACATACCCCTAATCTAACCCAAAACCCCCTTAAATAAACCTAACACTAAGCCCCTGAAGATCTTCCTACCTTATCTTCACCATACCAGGTTCACCGATCGATCCAGAAGAGCTCCTCCGATGTCCTGATCCAAGCCCAAGCAGGGGGCTGAAGATGTCCATGATCCGGCTGAAGTCATCATCCAAGCGGGAGCTGAAGAGGTCCATGATCCGGCTGAAGTCATCATCCAAGCGGGAGCTGAAGAGGTCCATGATCCGGCTGAAGTCTTCTATCAACGGCATCTTCAGTCTTCTTTCTTCCGGATCCATCTTGAAGACCTCCGACGCGGAACATCCTGCTGGCCTGACGGACTACCGACGAATGAAGGCTCCTTTAAGGGACGTCATCCAAGATGGCGTCCCTCGAATTCCGATTGGCTGATAGGATTCTATCAGCCAATCGGAATTAAGGTAGGAAAATTCTGATTGGCTGATAGAATCAGCCAGTCAGAATCAAGTTCAATCTGATTGGCCGATCCGATCAGCCAATCAGATTGAGCTCGCATTCTATTGGCTGATCGGAACAGCCAAAAGAATGCGAGCTCAATCTGATTGGCTGATCGGATCAGCCAATCGGATTGAACTTGATTCTGATTGGCTGATTCCATCAGCCAATCAGAATTTTCCTACCTTAATTCCGATTGGCTGATAGAATCCTATCAGCCAATCGGAATTCGAGGGACGCCATCTTGGATGACGTCCCTTAAAGGAGCCTTCATTCGTCGGTAGTCCGTCGGGCCAGCAGGATGTTCCGCGTCAGAGGTCTTCAAGATGGATCCGGAAGAAAGAAGATTGAAGATGCCATTGATAGAAGACTTCAGCCGGATCATGGACCTCTTCAGCTCCTGCTTGGATGATGACTTCAGCCGGATCATGGACATCTTCAGCTCCCACTTGGATGATGACTTCAGCCGGATCATGGACATCTTCAGCCCCCTGCTTGGGCTTGGATCAGGACATCGGAGGAGCTCTTCTGGATCGATCGGTGAACCTGGTATGGTGAAGATAAGGTAGGAAGATCTTCAGGGGCTTAGTGTTAGGTTTATTTAAGGGGGTTTTGGGTTAGATTAGGGGTATGTGGGTGGTGGGTTGTAATGTTGGGGGGGGGTATTGTATGTGTTTTTTTTACAGGCAAAAGAGCTGAATTCTTTGGGGTAAAAGAGCTTTGAACTTTAGTAATTTAGAATAGGGTAGGGCATTTTTTTATTTTGGGGGTCTTTGTTATTTTATTAGGGGGCTTAGAGTAGGTGTAATTAGTTTAAAATTGTTGTAATATTTTTCTGATGTTTGTAAATATTTTTTTATTTTTTGTAACTTAGTTCTTTTTTATTTTTTGTACTTTAGTTAGTTTATTTCATTGTATTTATTTGTAGATATTGTATTTAATTAATGTATTGATAGTGTAGTGTTAGGTTTAATTGTAGGTAATTTTAGGTATTTTATTCAATTTATTGATAGTGTAGTGTTAGGTTTAATTGTAACTTAGGTTAGGATTTATTTTACAGGTAATTTAATAATATTAACTATTTTAGCTATTGTACCTGGTTAAAATAAATACAAAGTTACCTGTAAAATAAATATAAATCCTAAAATAGCTATAATATAAATATAATTTATATTGTATCTATATTAGGATTTATTTTACAGGTAAGTATTTAGCTTTAAATAGGAATAATTTATTTAATAAGAGTTAATTTATTTTGTTAGATTTAAATTATATTTAACTTAGGGGGGTGTTAGTGTTAGGGTTAGACTTAGCTTTAGGGGTTAATAAATTTATTAGAATAGCGGTGAGCTCCAGTCGGCAGATTAGGGGTTAATGTTTGAAGTTAGGTGTCGGCGATGTTAGGGAGGGCAGATTAGGGGTTAATACTATTTATTATAGGGTTAGTGAGGCGGATTAGGGGTTAATAACTTTATTATAATAGCGGTGCGGTCCGCTCGCCAGATTAGGGGTTAATAAGTGTAGGCAGGTGGAGGCGACGTTGTGGGGGGCAGATTAGGGGTTAATAAATATAATATAGGGGTCGGCGGTGTTAGGGGCAGCAGATTAGGGGTACATAGGGATAATGTAAGTAGCGGCGGTTTACAGAGCGGCAGATTAGGGGTTAAAAATAATATGCAGGGGTCAGCGATAGCGGGGGCGGCAGATTAGGGGTTAATAAGTGTAAGGTTAGGGGTTTTTAGACTCGGGGTACATGTTAGAGTGTTAGGTGCAGACGTAGGAAGTGTTTCCCCATAGACAACAATGGGGCTGCGTTAGGAGCTGAACGCGGCTTTTTTGCAGGTGTTAGGTTTTTTTCCAGCTCAAACAGCCCCATTGTTTCCTATGGGAGAATTGTGCACGAGCACGTTTTTGAGGCTTGCCGCGTCCGTAAGCAACTCTGGTATCGAGAGTTGCAGTGGCGTTAAATATGCCTGTACGCTCCCTTTTTGGAGCCTAACGCAGCCATTCTGTGGACTCTCAATACCAGAGTTATTTTAAAGGTGCGGCCAGAAAAAAGCCAGCGTTAGCTACGCGGGTCATTACCGACAAAACTCTAAATCTAGCCGATAGAGTTCTGTAATTGTATCACTGTATGAGAAATTATTTTCTCTTTTTGAGGGTCAAAGTTTTGCATATGTAAAGGACAATCACATCAGCATATAACATAAGGCTTCAGGAGCATATTTATCCAAGGCCCACAAAGCTTGTGCCCAGGTCAGCAGGATTGAAGAGGGCTTCAAATTGTGAGGGGTATATTCTTTTAATGATCTCTTCCCACCCATATGCTCCCAAAATGTTTGTTTCTTAAAGGGATACTGAACCCACATTTTTTTTCTTTCATGATTCAGATTTTAAGCAACTTTCTAATTTACTTCTGTTCTCAATTTTTCTTCGTTCTCTTGCTATCTTTATTTGAAAAAGAAGGTATCTAAGCTAAGGAGCCAGCACATTTTTGGTTCAGAACCATAGACAGCACTTGTTTATTGATGCTGTCCAATCAGCAAGGACAACCCAGGTTGTTCACCAAAAATGGGCCAGCATCTAAACTTACATTCTTGCTTTTCAAATAAACATACCAAGAGAATGAAGAAAATTTGATAATAGGAGTAAATTTGAAAGTTGCTTAAAATTGCATGCTGTATCTGAATCACGAAAAAAATTTGGGTTCAGTGTCCCTTTAATTTTATTACAAATAATTGATCACTGTTTGTCTAATGGGGGCACATAACCCCTCTATGCATCCATGTCATCCAGGTGTTATTGATTGACAGATAGAGGGCCAGATTGCAAGTGGAGCATTATTTAATGTTCCCACTTGAGCATTAACTGCGCTAATAGTAAGCTTTTTGCGTGAGTCCTGTAGCGAGCTTGTGTTATAAGTTGAAAGTAAACTGTTTTCGCTTGTGCGCTAACCTGACTAGTGCAAAAAGCCAAACTTAGAATATTGGTTGTGCGATAAACTATTCCCCCATAGAAGTTAATGGAGCAAAAAAAGTGGGAAAAAACACCCAACACGCGCACAAACCCAATCCCATGGAGATGCAAACACGCTGGTCCTAGCAACTTCCGAACCTCAGCTCCTCAGTCACGGAAGTGACCCATAAAGGTTATCCAGACATATCCTCAAATCACAGAGTGCCGTAGCAGTGGCGGAATTGAGCCATTAACTGTCAGAAAACAGAAAAGAACCGGGCAGGCACTCCAAGGGGTAGTGTATAATGAAAATACAAATTTTTTTTTTTTTTTTTTTATAATTTTTATTGAGGTCAAGATTTTGGCATACATAGAAAGTATTACAACATTGGGTGATTGCGTTCCAAAAAGACTTATGACAGGATGAATAATAAAGGTTACATGTTGAAAAAGGCACATGAATTGAACAGAGTCTGTTGTAACAAAAAAGCTTAGGATAGATTAGTCTCTAACCATGTTTGTGATAGCAAAGATCATAATATAAATTACCAAATAAAAGTTTACTTGTAATGAGCGATGCCTGTTGTCCATATGATATAAAACTTAGAAAATAAACAGTTACTGCGGAGAAGTGAGAAAAACACCCAAAGAGAAAAAAATAAAAATAAAACGTGCCAATAACAATTTAAGCCCTCTAAGTAATACAGGAGGCCTCTCTTAGACCTCATTCTTTATGGAGTGATGATGTTAGCAGAGGGCTAACTGAAAAAAAGGAGACCACTTATGGATCTCATTATTTGGACCTCAGGTTTTTTGTTCATTATATAACAGAAATTATTCTGTACTGACCAACTCTCGGTAAATAATGGTCTCACGATAAGTTGTGGAACAAGGTTAAGGCAAAGGTACTAACTATACTGCTTAACATTCACATAATATAATATTTCCTATCTAGAATAAGAAGACTGATAAAGTAAAGGAGGGGTCCCTGACATAGGGGTCGATCCGATATAAATCGTCGCCCGCAAAAGCCGGCGACGCCAATATTTGCGCGGGTTTGGTATCACATATACGGCGTAACCTAGAAGTTACGCCCGTATATTTCTGCCGTCGCCCGCAGTTTTTTGGGCCATAGGCAGGTATACCAAACCCGCGCAGTTTGGTATCCAATATGCAGCGTAAGGACTTACGTGGCGAAAATGGAGAAAACTTACTCCATTTTCACCTCGCCACAAAAAGCAGCCGTAAGAAGCCTTACGCTGACTATTGGAGCCCCGTAACTCCCTAAACTGGCTGCTAAAATAAACCTAACACCTAACGCATGCGCAATGTCTATCTCCCTGTCAACCGCGATCTGCTAAAATAAACCTAACACCTAACGCATGCGCAATGTCTATCTCCCTGTCAACCGCGATCCCCCCCCCCCCGAAATCCCTAATAAAGTTATTACCCCCTAAACCGCCGCTCCCGGACCCCGCCCGCCATCTACATAAACTAACCCCCTACTGTGAGCCTCTAAAACCGCCGCCATCTACCTTATCTATCCCCTAATCTGACCCCTTACACCGCCGCCACCTATATAAAAATTATTAACCCCTAATCTAATCCCCCTATACCGCCGCCAGCTATATTAATATTATTAACCCCTAATGTAAGCCCCTTACACCGCCGCCATCTCTATTAAAATGATTAACCCCTAATTTAATCTACCTACCCCGCCGCCAGCTATATTATCTATATTAACCCTAAGTATATTATAGTTAATATAGGTATTACATTATATATATTAACTATATTAACCCTAATTATATTAGGGTTAATATAGTTAATATAGTTACTATAGTATTTATATTAACTATATTAACTCTATCTAACCCTAACACCCCTAACTAAATTTATATTAAATTAATCTAATTCATTTATAAAGTAAAATATTCCTATTTAAATCTAAATACTTACCTATAAAACAAACCCTAAGATAGCTACAATATAATTAATAATTACATTGTAGCTATGTTAGGGTTAATATTTATTTTACAGGTAAATTGTTAATTATTTTAACTAGGTATAATAGATATTAAATAGTTATTAACTATTTAATATCTACCTAGTTAAAATAATTACCCAATTACCTGTAAAATAAATCCTAACCTAAGTTACAAATACACCTACACTATCAATAAATTTAATAAACTACAAACATCTATCTAAAAATACAATTAAATTAACTAAACTAAATTACAAAAAAAAACAAACACTAAATTACAAAAAATAAAAAAAAAGATTACAAGATATTTAAGCTAATTACACCTATTCTAAGCCCCCTAATAAAATAATAAACCCCCAAAATAAAAAAAATTCCCTGCCCTATTCTAAATTAAACAAATTTCAAAGCTCTTTACCTTACCAGCCCTTAAAAGGACCTTTTGTGGGGCATGCCCCAAAGAATTCAGCTCTTTTGCATACAACAAATACAATCCCCCCCCCCATTACAACCCACCACCCACATACCCCTATTCTAAAACCACCCAAACCCCCCTTAAAAAAGCCTAACACTACCCCCCTGAAGATCTCCCTACCTTGTCTTCACCACACCGGGCCGAACTCCTGATCCGATCCGGGCGATGTCTTCCTCCAAGCGGCAAAGAAGAATTCTTCCTCCGGCGATGTCTTCCTCCAAGCGGCAAAG
Source organism: Bombina bombina (assembly GCF_027579735.1). Classification (NCBI taxonomy): domain Eukaryota; kingdom Metazoa; phylum Chordata; class Amphibia; order Anura; family Bombinatoridae; genus Bombina; species Bombina bombina. Next base: position 304,691,953 of record NC_069502.1, on the reverse strand, counting down.
AAGAATTCTTCCTCCGGCGACGTCTTCCTCCAAGCGGCAGCAAAGTCTTCATTCTTCCGGCGGCATCTTCAATCTTCTTTCTTCGCTCCGCCGCCGCGGAGCATCCATCCTGGCCGACTGCTGTACTTGGAATGAGGTACCTTTAAATGACGTCATCCAAGATGGCGTCCGCCGAATTCCGATTGGCTGATAGGATTCTATCAGCCAATCGGAATTAAGTTAGAAAAATCTGATTGGCTGATTGAATCAGCCAATCAGGTTCAAGTTCAATCCGATTGGCTGATCCGAACAGCCAATCAGATTGAGCTCGCATTCTATTGGCTGATCGGAACAGCCAATAGAATGCGAGCTCAATCTGATTGGCTGATTGGATCAGCCAATCGGATTGAACTTGAATCTGATTGGCTGATTCAATCAGCCAATCAGATTTTTCTAACTTAATTCCGATTGGCTGATAGAATACTATCAGCCAATCGGAATTCGGCGGACGCCATCTTGGATGACGTCATTTAAAGGTACCTCATTCCAAGTACAGCAGTCGGCCAGGATGGATGCTCCGCGGCGGCGGAGCGAAGAAAGAAGATTGAAGATGCCGCCGGAAGAATGAAGACTTTGCTGCCGCTTGGAGGAAGACGTCGCCGGAGGAAGAATTCTTCTTTGCCGCTTGGAGGAAGACATCGCCGGAGGAAGAATTCTTCTTTGCCGCTTGGAGGAAGACATCGCCCGGATCGGATCAGGAGTTCGGCCCGGTGTGGTGAAGACAAGGTAGGGAGAACTTCAGGGGGGTAGTGTTAGGCTTTTTTAAGGGGGGTTTGGGTGGTTTTAGAATAGGGGTATGTGGGTGGTGGGTTGTAATGGGGGGGGGGATTGTATTTGTTGTATGCAAAAGAGCTGAATTCTTTGGGGCATGCCCCACAAAAGGCCCTTTTAAGGGCTGGTAAGGTAAAGAGCTTTGAAATTTGTTTAATTTAGAATAGGGCAGGGAATTTTTTTTATTTTGGGGGTTTATTATTTTATTAGGGGGCTTAGAATAGGTGTAATTAGCTTAAATATCTTGTAATCTTTTTTTTATTTTTTGTAATTTAGTGTTTGTTTTTTTTTGTAATTTAGTTTAGTTAATTTAATTGTATTTTTAGATAGATGTTTGTAGTTTATTTAATTTATTGCTAGTGTAGGTGTATTTGTAACTTAGGTTAGGATTTATTTTACAGGTAATTGGGTAATTATTTTAACTAGGTAGATATTAAATAGTTAATAACTAATAGCTATTATACCTAGTTAAAATAATTAACAATTTACCTGTAAAATAAATATTAACCCTAACATAGCTACAATGTAATTATTAATTATATTGTAGCTATCTTAGGGTTTATTTTATAGGTAAGTATTTAGATTTAAATAGGAATATTTTAGTTTATAAATGAATTAGATTAATTTAATATAAATTTAGTTAGGGGTGTTAGGGTTAGATAGAGTTAATATAGTTAATATAAATACTATAGTAACTATATTAACTATATTAACCCTAATATAATTAGGGTTAATATAGTTAATATATATAATGTAATACCTATATTAACTATAATATACTTAGGGTTAATATAGATAATATAGCTGGCGGCGGGGTAGGTAGATTAAATTAGGGGTTAATCATTTTAATAGAGATGGCGGCAGTGTAAGGGGCTTACATTAGGGGTTAATAATTTTAATATAGATGGCGGCGGTGTTAGGGGCTCACTTTAGGGGGTTATAGATATAATATAGCTGGCGGCGGGGTACGGGAGCGGCGGTTTAGGGGTTAATAACTTTATTAGGTTGCGGCGGGGTACGGGAGCGGCGGTTTAGGGGTTAATAGCTTTTTTATTGTTAGGCTAGTGAGGGGGGATAGCGGATAGAGGGTTAGACAGTGCGGGCTATGCTAGGGAGGCGTGTTAGACAGTGCGGGCTATGTTAGGGAGGCGTGTTAGACAGTGCGGGTGTTTTAGACTTTAGTCAGGTTTTATAGGTGCCGGCAGTTTCTAACGTGGCGCAAGTCACTGGCGACGCCAGAAATTTGTACTTACGCAGATTTCTGGACATCGCTGGTTTGTCAGACTTACGGCACGTTAGCATCTGACGGCGACCTATATGGGATAGCTCGAGTTGCGAGCTGAAACTGCGGGCGACGCCGGTTCCCTCGCTTGCGCCGCAAACTGCGATCTATATCGGATCGCGCCCATACATTAAAAAAAGTCCAAAAGGTCCATAATTGCGCTCTCACAGGAAATTAGCCAATGAAACAATAAATAAATTATAAAATCTGGGGCAATCAACACATTTTAGGGGTACACTATAGTAGACTGAGCATTTTTGTATCCTCTACAAACTGGAAAGAGACTGATCATATAACTGCATAGAAAACGCACCATCTCGGCCGCTGACGGTGCGACACCACGCAGCAACTTTGCAGAATAATAGATGTTAGCAACACATAGGATTACTCAGTCTATGAGAGACAGTATTTAGCATAAAACAATGATACTGTGATGGCCCCCCCATCTAGCGATATAATGTTCTATGGGAAGCAAATACTCAAGCAGCTTAGATTAACAGATCTGCAGCTAGCCAAGTCCCTGTGTCAAGTAAATATACTATATAGAGTTACATAAGCACATAGGCAGAAGTACAATTGTATAGAAAGGCAAAACCCCCATGAACCATGAAGCAAACCATAAAGACTCCATCAGGGTCAAAGGACCGCTATGGAAATATAACAATACTTTACATAAACAGAGTACAGGGGAGCAATAAAATAATTATCATAGTTCTGTTGTTCTTGGTATGTCCTAAATTTAACCAACTCCTGACCGAGTCTCCCGGAGGTAATCTACAATGTCAGTCAACTGTAAAATCGCCAGGGGTGTTGGCCATACAGGTGAGAAGGAAGAAAGGTAATGTTTCAGTACCTGGGCAGCCTCCAAATTAAGCGCCGGCAACTCTGTATTACCCGGGACTCCCTTAAGCAGAAAAGTAGGAGAGGAGCATATTCTTAGCAATCGTGTCTCTCTTTGGTCCTGGGGGAAACCCTTGACAGGGGCTCTCTTGTGTGTGCATATCCAAGCGATCGGAACAGGCATACATACTAATTGGGACTCAGCTGTGCAGTTCATGTCGCTCTGCAAAGAAGCAGCGTTGCTTGTAATAGACCTGTCACTGATCTCGGCTGCAGGCATTGCATCTCCGGACTCGAGCTCTGTGATAGATTGTGCCTTAGTTTTATCCTGGATGGTCAGGGTAGTTACAAAGTGCTGGGGCCCCAACACGCTGTTGACTAGGCACTTCCCCTTGACAGGCTCAACTTGTACAGGCAGCCGGGATACTTGCGGGGCTTCAGATTCAAATGCCATATTTAGTTGTTCAGCAAGGGCTGCATGATGTTCTGCCAATAGATTGTGCAGTGCCTTTAAGAAGTTTGCGGCGTTCTCCATATCGACCTTCTAATGCATTCTTTGGGTCAGTCAGCTCAGTAGATGCAAATTGGCGGTTGTACTTGCGGTGCTATTTCAGTGATTAGTGAGGTAGCACTGCTCCGTAACGACAGGCCTGCAAAGAGTACCCGCCGGGGGGGTTTAAATGATGGCAAAAGTTCTCACTGTATCTTGAAAGTCCGGGTAGATTTGTGAAAATCTGTAGCCACGAGGGTGGAAAGATGGCCGCCTGTGCAGATTCAGAACAAAGCCCCGGTCCTAGCTCAAAAGGATAGCTCTTGAAATTAAATTTGGCTTCCACCAACTGTTAGATAAGAGTCCAAGGTGTGTTTAGAGAATTTCTCAGGATTCAACTCTATGAGAAATGATATATAAAGGTGTATATTGCATATCTAGGACCAGAGCAGCAAGATTATGCGACTGCTCTTGTGAGCTCCGGACTCCGCCCCCCAAAAATACCAATTTTATTAGAGCAAAACAAGTAAAACAGCAAAAGCTGAACACTCTTGTAGAGCCAGGAGAGAGCTGACAGACAACAGGCATGGAGTCTGACGGGTTTCACGCCCCCTAGTGGCGCTTATTCATAGACATAACTATCACACATACTATGCCCTCTTATAAAGGAAACACCTGTGGCTCATAGGCTAAAAAAAACTCAAGATATAAACCAATAATATATCATGAGATAGCAAACAGGTCAAACCCACAAAGGTGGGCAGTGGGTGTATAGGAAAACAGATCCAAAGTTTACAAACATTGTCATTTAAGCAAAGTATATAAATTTATACAAGTTTGTACATACATATACATGTACATATGGATGCTTTTGTATACATACACACAGAACTTAAGAATAGGGACAGCAATACAATACAGGAAAAAATCCCTAAAATTATTTATATACCAAATATTTTAACAAGGGACTTTTTTTATATATATGCTATTACCCTATAAGGAAATTATGTCTACCTTATTTCTTAGGCTGAAAATAAATACAAGAGAAAGAAATACTTTTTTATATATATATGATCAATTACCAGGACTATATATGGATAGAGTAAGAAAGGAGAAAATATATGTGTTGTGATTAATCAATAAAATAATTGATGTCACACTCCTTATTCATACCCATAGGGAGTCTAGTTTTTAGCTTCAACATCCAATACAATTCCTTTTTCTCTAAGATCTTATATTTATTTCTACCTCTGATTGGTAAAATAGCTTGGTCAATAATTTTAAAGGTCATATCTGCCTTATTTGTAAAATGATACCCATTGAAATGATTGGCCACAGCAGAATCTTTATTATAGTTTTTGACGTCTGTATTATGTTCCCCAAACATTTTTCTGATTTTTCTGGATGTTTGACCAGTATATTGACATTGGCATAAGTTGCAAGTAAGAAGATTCGTAATAGATTACGAATGTAGTACCACAGTTGGCAAAAAAATCTACCTCAAACCGCTGTTTAGTTATACTACTTGTATAATAATCACCTAGCAACACATGGGCACACATGTGACAGTTACGTTTGCCACATTTGAAGTTGCCTCTCTTAAAAAGCCGATTTTGTTTTAAATCCTTTTTATGGATTACCATACTAGGAGAAAGACTCTGAGCTAATGTCCTCGCTTTTTTGGGGACAAATTTGATGTTTTCTACATATGGTTTTATAATATCGTCCCCCAAAAGAATATGTTTATGTTTCCTTAATATTTTTACAATATCATCATACTGTTGGGAATATTCAGTTGTGAATACTACTGATTTTTTAAAAGTAAAATCTGTTTTACAGGAATTAAGGCTTGCATCTTTGTTTGTAGTATATGTTTTTATTGCATTACAACATTTTTCTAAGGGGCCTTTTTTGTACCCTCTACGGATTAGTCTATTTTGTAATTTCCGAGCAGGCATTGGGTGTCAATCAACCGGATCGTATTGGATCGGGTTGATTTTCAGCAATGTCTGTCCGCCGCCTCAGAGCAGGCGGACAGGTTAGACCGCTGCTTCATAACTTGTGTTTCTGGCGAGAAACACGGGGCTTGCCAGAAACACGGGGCTTCAAGCTCCATACGGAGTTTGATAAATATGCCCCATGGTCTCATGTGCGCTAATGCAACATGAGAATATTAATATTTCACATTACAATGTTCTTCACATAGAAGAATATGAAAATGTTCTATTTATTCATAAGTACATATTTATATATATACAGTACATATATGATGTTTTTTTGGTAAAATATATTTATGCCTATAAATACAAATAATTATATATAGGTATAGATATACACAAAGTAAAAGGAAGGCACTCGCTGGTCATTTAAAAAAAAAAGGTGATTTTTAATGTGACGCTTCGGGGGGACACTCTCCTTCCTCAGACAGGGAGTGTCCCCCGAAACGTCACATTAAATATCACCTTTTTTTTAAATAACCAGCGAGTGCCTTCCTTTTACTTCATGATTACTACCTTCTGGCACCCTGGCGGATGAACTATAGGTGAGAGTGCGCTCTACTTGACTTTTTATAGGTATAGATATATATAGATATATATGAATATCTATTTATAAATACATAGAACATATTCTGCTATGTGCAGCACATTGGAATGTGAAATATTTACATTAATTCATAGTTAAAACCTTTATTACAAATGAATATTGCATAATTATGATTTTTCATGTTTTCATCTACTTAACTACAAAGGGATCCAAGACACTTATAGAATTGTCGATATATATATACTTATGTATTTATGTGCTTATATTGTATATATGTCTGTAAATGCATATATACACTTATAAATACATAAATACATATGTACACACATATAAATATATATGAGGCAAAGGACTGTAGTGTTGGGACCAGTCTGTGTTGGGGCACCTTGTGAGTGGTGACTGGCTGGGCAAAGTCTGGCCATGTTGTGTGACTGGGATCCCAATTTTATTTAAAAAGAATAGTTGTCTCTTGATGTTGTTTGCAGGCATTTTTTTGCATCAGTTCAAAAGATATGTTGTGCTTTTGAAAATGGATGTGCGCCAATACCTTTTTTTGTGCAATATTTTTTTTTAATATTTTTTATTAGACAGTGTTATTATGAGTGACTGTACTTCATAATGTATTTTATGTGTTTTCTCACAAACAGTTAAAGGGACAGTCAAGTACAAAATAAACTTTCATGATTCAAATAGGGCATTTATGAGACATATGAGAGTGTTTAACCTGTCATGACCAGCGAGCAAAGAGAGGCAAAACTATTTGCGGTACTTATATGTATAACAGCCCAACCAGAAGAGCATTATGTGAGATAAAAATTACTTAATATATGCATGTGTCCATAAAAGAGTATCCTACGCATGGAGGGGGGGTTAGATAGTTTCCTACAAAGATTCGAATTTCAAAATTACCGCTGATAAAAAAAACATTCTCAGGAGTGAGCAGTGGGCAAATTGTTAGAGTTCAATTACTGCTGGAATACATAATTTCTACGTATATGCAAAAAAAAACAAAAAAACAGCACAATCATGGACATTAATATGCAGGATAGGAAACGCCACTTATAGTTATATTATCATGAATGCATCAAATAAACAAACACAGAATATGCAGTGATGGTTATAGGTCTGCCAGAGACAGATCTGCCATCACATGACGTTCATGAGTTAAAAGCTGTGCAGCGAGCCGGTTTTGAATTAGAGTATTTAACAGCCTATGTAAACTCCAATCTGATAATAGAAATCTGTAAAGTGGGACAAAAACAAAAGCAATCTCTAAGAACAACCAGAGAACACAATAACAAGCAGATAATTGTGAAGGGTATGATCAGTTTGTTGTAAATAGTTCCGAATCCAATTCCCTCACTGTAATCAACCAGGAATACAGAAAAGCTGCGGCTCCGCAACAGATGAACAGGGTTGAGTTATTAGGTTATCCGATTCCAACACGGGTTAGAACTAGGCAGCCATAGTTCAGGATAGAGCAGCTTTTGTGCGCGGGGTGACTACCGCCATGTGCAGGCGAGCCATATGCCTAGTAAATGGCCGGTCCATGTCAGATTTGCTAGTACACCATGCAGGGGCTCTATGAATGGAGTTACTATATCGGCTCGGTCCACACTCCAGGTGCGACACCGGGTGCAGCAGAGACGATGACTGTGGTCTCACCTCCAGTGTTGCACTCGGCCACATGTTCATGTTGTAGGTACTTGTTTTGGGTTTCGCTGCCACCGTCATCCCTCTCCCCTGTGAAGGCTCTGAGGCCATGCCGTGAGCATCTGGTGTCGGATGCGGTATGGAAACAGCTTGTGTCGTCTGAGAGACGAAGTTGCCCTGGGTGCCACTGGCACTCACAGGAAGCTGTGCTGTCCCCAGAGCCACAACCAGGGCTGAGCATGTTGCAGGGTCATAGGATGTGTACCCGGTCCGGTATGAGAGTGCAGTTCCCTTCCGTGTTTTGTATATGTCTAGGGTGATTACATATTCCTGTGCACCCTTTTTTTGTTTTCAGTTTGTTTGGATTTGAAAGCTTGCATTGTGTGGCTGTTTTAGGGTCTCAGGTATTGGAGAGGACCTTGACGTGGTACCTGAGCTTGTCCCATTTGGCCAGATGCGGTGACTAACCTTTCCATTTTTGCTTTTAAATCTTAGCTGAGAGCTTGTAAGTGAGTGCTGGGTTTTCTCTGTGTGTTGTATTAATTTGTTTTGTAATTTTCCCTATGGTTCTTGCACCCAGACCTGTCTGGGGTTAACTGCTTGTGGCTCTGGGGACAGCACAGCTTCCTGTGAGTGCCAGTGGCACCCAGGGCTGAGCATGTTGCAGGGTCATAGGATGTGTACCCGGTCCGGTATGAGAGTGCAGTTCCCTTCCGTGTTTTTTATATGTCTAGGGTGATTACATATTCCTGTGCACCCTTTTTTTGTTTTCAGTTTGTTTGGATTTGAAAGCTTGCATTGTGTGGCTGTTTTAGGGTCTCAGGTATTGGAGAGGACCTTGACGTGGTACCTGAGCTTGTCCCATTTGGCCAGATGCGGTGACTAACCTTTCCATTTTTGCTTTTAAATCTTAGCTGAGAGCTTGTAAGTGAGTGCTGGGTTTTCTCTGTGTGTTGTATTAATTTGTTTTGTAATTTTCCCTATGGTTCTTGCACCCAGACCTGTCTGGGGTTAACTGCTTGTGGCTCTGGGGACAGCACAGCTTCCTGTGAGTGCCAGTGGCACCCAGGGCTGAGCATGTTGCAGGGTCATAGGATGTGTACCCGGTCCGGTATGAGAGTGCAGTTCCCTTCCGTGTTTTGTATATATATATATATATATATATATATATAAAGTCCACAAAGTAAATAATAAATAAATGGTAAGTAAATGGTACGTCTGAGGACGGTGGAGCCCCCTGAAAACGTTTACTTATTAAACATTGTGTTTATGTTTTGAACATGGAGAGTGTCTACTTTGTGAACTTTATCTATGATATATTTGAGTAAACCCCGGCGGTTGTTGTATTGGAGTGAGTGCTGGATCCCACTATACATTGTATATATATATAAATATATATATATATTAAAGAAAAACATTGCCACTGGGGTGTGCAAACTCACATTAACCTCATGGATGCCAGAACATTTTACAACACATTATGAAGCATCGGGCTTCAGGCCTCTCTTGTAAAGTGGTTAACCATAGCTCCAGTGCCTAACCTAACACTAACACTAGCGTTAGGGGACGATTTATCAACCCTCTGTCCGACATGATCCGATCAGTGGATCAGGTCCGACAGACATCGCTGAATGCGAAGAGCAATACGCTCTCCTCATTCAGCATTGCACCAGCAGCTCTTGTGAACTGCTGGTGCAACGCCGCCCGCTGCAGACCGCTGCTTCATAACTGGTGTTTCTGGCGAGCCTAAAGGCTCTCCAGAAACATGGGCCTTCAAGCTCCATACGGAGCTTGATAACTAGTCAATTTTCATGTGAAAGTGTCGTTTAAAAAAAAAAAAAAAAAACTATTAAAAACAGGGGCACTTTCATTTATGAAAATTGACATTGCACCAGATTTTAAAAATACTTACCTTTTTCTTCTGAAACGCTGGATCGCCGTTCTGAAATGATGCCCCCGTCTGCTTCTTTCTGGTTAACTTACCCAGCAATGACGAAACCGGCTTCCTCCAAACACGGCATTGCTTCAGGCAATGATCCCCCTGGGGGGAAGCCGTGATTGGAGGATGCCGGAATTACCATTGCTGACGTATGAAGAGGCTTGCGACGGGCTGGTGAAGCGCTAGAGCGGCTTCAAGAAGAAAAGGTAAGTATTTTAAGAAAACGGGTGAAATGTAAATTTTCATGAATGAAAGTGCCCCTGTTTTTAATAGTATTTTTAAAAACCGGACACTCATTCTTGAAAGCTTACATTCACTTTAAAGGGACATTCTGGTCAAACTTTAAGTGCACAAAGATGAATTACATCTTTGAGTAGAAACATATTTGCAATATACTACTGTTTTAGTGTGCATTTTTTCTCTACACATGCATGTGAAGCATAACTAGATATTCTCAGTGCACCAGCATTTTAAGTACTGCAGTTGCTCAGAGCGCCAGTAGGGCTTGTATAATGTCAGCAATTAACAAATTGAGTCATTACCTGATGTTACAAGTACCTTAGGCTCTCTGAGAAAGTGTTGTGTTTAAAATTTTGGTGCACGGTGCATACTTAAATAGCTTTTATTAGAAGTATTTAACTAATACATGTATATTACAAAAATGCTTCAATTCAAAACATTAATGCATCCATGTGGATTCCAATTTTTGCTGGAATTTCCCTTTAAATTGAGATTGATAGGCCACAGTGAGCCTGCACTGGGTATCATGTTGGTGAGATCTTGGTATGTACAGAACCACTACCAGTGACATCCTGGCAACAAGATTGTGATCGGTCATCAAGCACTAGTTAAGTCTTGAACCCAACTTATAATACCCAGTAGTAACAACAGAAGTATATCTAGTATAGTGGTTGGGATTTCTGGACATTATGAACAAAGGTTGAAGTGATGATCAGACATAATTGTATGAAATATTTTAATTAAGTTAAGTTAAACAAAGTCTAGGTTTATGGTGGATATGGCCAACAGAAAATTGATTAGCAGACTTGAATTACAGGCTTACACCACACGTATTAGCGAACAGCACAAGTCATCAGGAAGATCTAGGTGAACTGCATGTATCTGCTGATCTTATCTTCAAAAATAGGAAGAGTAGCTCCAAAGTGTAAACATTGGACATCTTTATTCTGGATAAGCATCTACTTTGGCATTCTATGATCCAGGACAATAAATAGTGTATAATATACACTAACGTTTTCTTATCTTAGTTCCTCTCCTCCTTTTAGCTATCCCCTTAAACCCCCTTAGCATGTAAGCCTATGAGCCTAGCTGCTTTGTAGCTCACCTTCATGAGAGATGATTTACAACAATTTAATTCTTGGCTGGGCCCTCTATTCCTTTGTCTCCCATAATTGTCACCTTGCATATTAGACCCATGTCTTTTGCACTGCGGAATCTGTTGGTGCTCTACAAATAACTGAAAATAATAATAATCTGGAACTTGCTTGGGCTTTAAATGTTTAGCTGACCAAAGATGTGACCTATGTAGATGTCAAAATTTAGGACCCATCCTCAATGCAATTTACTTTAGCAGGAGAAAACTTTTTATAAAAAAGACAATAGGATATAGAAAGACCTTAGACAGAAGCCTTTAAGAAGAACAGCTGTTGTAGCGCACTAAGATGCATTTCATTTTACAAGAAATCACAGTTCCGGATCAGGACAAGCCTTCCGTGAGATAAGGGTCTGTTGTGTGGAACTCAGATGCAGGAACTTAAACCATGGAGACAGGGATGAAATAAACAGAAAGTTTATTTACATGAAAAGTTAACCAGCATAAGGAAAATAGAACAAGAAGTCTACTGGTTTGCTGAGATTCAGATACAATGAAATAGTCGGTGATAAGCAGGCATAGCTAAATAAACAGCTCTAATGCTACAATATGCTTATCTAAAATTATTTCAGGGACCTCACAGTATTGATGAGACGTCTTTCATAATCTCATTAGAGAAGAACTTTAGATCATGAGGCCTTGAATCTTGTAGACCACTAAAGTGGTTTAATCCTGGCTTTGATTATGAGAGGTTTACATATTTAGCTCAGCCCAAGGTTATCTACATCATTTTGTGCCTTCATTATTTCACTAGTTATGTATTGTGTTTGACTATATACTGTACACGTTTATAAGGACATAGGTCCTTAGTGTAAAAAAACAACAACCTCTATTTCTATTTAGAAGTAAAACAATAGTTAGTTAAAGCTGCACTCCTGGTCCACCTTGTTTCTGCTCCAGATGAGGGCAAGGCAAGTGATTAGAGCATATGTGCGTATGACTGCTTTTCATTTGCTCATTTTGCTATATCTGGAACGGCACAGAAGCACAACTTTGACTATGCATTTAATCCCTGGGGTTGCACATACAAGAAGAAGAAGAATATAAAAAAAAGCTCTAGTGAAATAAAGCATTTAAATTTTACACTACAAAATATATATATATAATGTTATATGATCTGAGGACGGGGGAGACCCCGAAAAAGTTTATCATTAAATAGCTTCTAAACAGAGGGTGCGGTTCTTTGGGATTTGTTAGGATATATATATATATATATATATATATATATATATATATATATATATATATATATATATTATTATTACAGTATGTAATAATTTAATAACACTTATTGACTGTTAGCTCTGAACTTGTAATCCTATTGATGTGGTCATCTAATAACATAAAACAGAAGTGTTTACGTTCTAATGGTGAAGTAACATATTTGTAACATCCTAACCACATTGGTTGCATCTCATTATAGGAATGGCGGAGTCTGAAACAAAAAAGAGATGAAAACTACCAGAAAGTGATGTGTTGTCTTGTGCATCGATACTTAACGTCCATGAGACAGAAGATGCAAAGCACAGACCAGGCTACAGTGGAGAACCTAAACGAGCTGCGTCAGGATCTATCAAAGTTCAGGAATGAGATGAGAGATCTGCTTGGTTTCCGGACCTCCAAATATGCAATGTTTTATCCAAGGAACTAAGGGCCTATATTACATTATATTTATTTCCATTATTATACAACTTCGTTTTTTTATGTTTCTTGCACCTATTTTACACTAGTATTTGCTCTCATGTTTGGGCTTTTCACAGTCAGATATGTGCAATATGTATTAGTGTTAAAATTGTCTAGTTTTCCTTTTTCAGTTTCTTTGGAGAAACAGGATTTGCCATTTTTTTAGTAACTTTATCTATAAACAGATTAAATTAATATTTTTTCATATTTATTTAAATCTTAGAAAAAAATATCCCTTTTATAAAACCCCCACTATTAATGTATAATTAATCTATACAAATCCTTGTCCATGTAAAAAAATAAAAATAATAACAAATTTGCAATCCCTACATACTTTTATGTGATATTTTGTGTTGTGTTATCAGCCGTAAGGAAACAACCTTTATTCTAAGCACATTGCATATTACCGGTTGATCTACCTGTGCTATATAACATACAGCTGTATTCAAAACATAAAAACAATTAAATGTATTGTTATATTATCTATACCCGCCAGAGAAAAATGCAATCATATTTCCTGTAATAGATACTAATGTTTGCCATTAGTTCTAAGTTTTATATAGGTTGTGGAAAGATAATATACTTTTTGTTTAAAATAGCAGTTCTATAATGAATATTGAATATAATATAGAAATAAATATATACATTTTTATTAGACCATACATAAAAGGATTTACTATAGTTTTTATGACAGAATATTGTATGAAATAAGCTACTGATTAATCTTCTTGTGTGATATATATAAGTGTAATATATGTGTAAATGAAGCAAGGTTTATATATTGCAGAAAAAAGACTTTTGTAGCCATGACAACTGAAAAATAGGTTTTAGAGAACTGTAGAGAAAATATTTAACATTTTTTGTTGAATTATCCTTTGATATTATTGCACTTGGGGAGCCTAGTGAAGCTTTACTCAAACACAAAATATATCAGTATATCTATTGCTTTTACAAGTGATTACTATTTTTTTAGAATTTGGATTTTCAGATACAAAATGCTATGGACATATGAAATGCAGCTATAAATAAGCTTAAAGTCACCATTTCTTCTTTGTATCCCATTTCCCCTGGATGTCTGTATATCTGATTAGTATAGACCTGATCTAATAGTTATGTTATGAAAAGGAAAATACCAAATAGGCTTCATTTTCCACCTAAATATTGAAAATGTCTCAGAGGAAAGAATGGAATGTTATAAACTTAACAAGCATTTATAGAAGGAAAATTTGAAGAATGATAGGGGTAGCTTAACCTTTTTTTGCTTCTAGCAGTCACAGAAGCAGATAGAGAACCAACTGAACATTTTGAAAGAAATAACTCTCATAGCTTAAAATGTATCTGAAATATGCCTTGAGCAAAGGATAAAATGCTTCACAGATTAATATGATACTAACCCATAAAGTGCTTAGGGACTGAGCAAGCAGATCTCCATATTAAATATCAACAAAAGTGAATTTCTCAGAAGTAGATAATAAATAAAACACCAGAATGTTATCAGAATACATTGCTAAAGAGACTAAAAATGTGTCTTCTAAGGTGGTAAATGCATACAATATGCATACTGTAATGCTCGTAGGATATTCCACTATCAGACCAAACTTGGCCAGTAGTCTTCTTATCCTGGTGTCAAGCTAAAATGATAGGAAATATCCCAGAGCAGAGAAGGTTTGCAAAATGAGGTAAGCGGTACTCACAGTAGGCAGGGTAGTCTTTAGCGGTAACAGGAAGGAAATCCAGCGAAATGGCAGTTCAAGGATAAACCAATAGAAGGACCGGAAACAGGCAGGAATCAGGAACAAAGGAGAACCAGTAATATAATAACTCAGGGATAAACCAATAGAGTGGTCAGGCAGGCAGAGTTCGGTGCCAGTATAGCAATCCAATAGTTCAAGGGTTAAGCAGGCAGAGTGGTCAGACAGGCAGAGTTAAGTAACGTTATGGCAATCCAGTTCTTTAGGGGTTAAGCAAGCAGAGTAGTCAGACAGGCAGAGTTCAGTAATGTTATGGCAATCCAGTTCTTTAGGGGTTAAGCAAGCAGAGTAGTCAGACAGGCAGAGTTCAGTAACGCTACAGCAATCCAGTTCTTTAGGGGTTAAGTAAGCAGAGTAGTCAGACAGGCAGAGTTCAGTAACGTTAACAATCCAGCATATACAGAGAATCGCACCCTGGAGCACACACAGTATCACCTATACTTGGGCAGTGATAGGTAGAAAGTGAGCAACCTACATAGGTTCAGGATTCGCGCCACAGGAGATCTTGACTGGCTCCAGAGGAAAAGAGCCGTGCAGAGATGACGTCACCGCCGCATGTCCACAGGAGCCAACTTTCTAACTAGCAACAGCCAGAGCAGCAAGCGCCGCGTCCCTGGCAACAGCCAGAGCGGCGTGACAAAACCCCCTCTCAAGGGTTCCCTCCAGGAACTGGAGTCGGCTTCAAAGGATGAGCAGCATGGAATTCGGAGACCAAAAATGGAGCATGCACATCATGGGCAGGAACCCAGGAATGATCTGCCACAGAGTAACCCTTCCAATGTACAAGATACTGTAGTTGTCTGCGCCTGTATCTGGAGTCCAGGATCTTAGCAAGCTCATATTTAGGGTCACCATGGACCAGGAGCGGAGGAGGAGGAGCTGAGTATATCTATTCTTGATGTGGGACTTGAGTAGTGAGATGTGGAAGACAGGGTGTATGCGCAGGGTTCTGGGCAAGGCCACTTTGTAGGCAACAGGAGACAGTCTTTTCAGGACTTGTGTTAGGACCGATAAACCTAGGTCCTAATTTGTGACTGGGTTGAGATAGACGAATATGTCGAGTAGAGACCCAGACAAGTTCTCCTACCAAAATGACACGAACAGTAGCTCGATGATGATCAGCAAACCTCTTGTATCTGGAGATGACTGAACGTAACTGAGAGCAAATACGTTGGCAATGAATGGTGAGATTAGTAACGTGTCGGTCTGCAGCAGGAACTCCTGTGGACTGAGCAGAAAGCGGAAAGACACGTGGTTGGTAACCTGCTGCGGGTTGAAATGGAGAACATCGTAGAGAAGAGTACCAATGAGTGTTCCTTGCCAGCTCAGCTAGGGGTAACAACTCAGACCAGTTGGTATGGAGAGAATTAACAAAGGTTCTGAGATAGGCTTCGAGATCTTGATTTACTCTCTCAGTTAGCCCATTAGTCTGAGGATAATAGCCAGAAGAGACGATAATTCTTGGACAGATGGCAGTTTCATTATGGGTACAAAATGAGCCAGTCTGTAAAATTGATCCAGCACAACCCAGATAACTGTATGATGGACCTCCTGTCAGAAACAATATTTACAGGATTGCTATGAAGTCGTACCACATGCAACAGAAGAAGAGACGATAATTCTTGGGCAGATGGCAATTTCTTTATGGGTACAAAATGTGCCAGTCTGGAAAATTGATCCACCACAACCCAGATAGCCATATGATGGTAAGAAGGAGGGAGGTCCACAATGAAGTCCATTGTTATGTGTGCCCACAGTTGTTTGGGAATGGACAACTGTTGGAGTAAGCCAGGAGGCAAGGATCAGGTAGTTTTGTTGGCAGCAACAATAATCACATAATCCTGAGTGTCAGACTTCATAGTAGGCCACCATACATGTCAGGAAAGAAGCTTAAAAGTCCTTGTCAAACATGGATGTCCTGAAAGTTTACTATCATTTACTCAGGATAGCACAGGAGTGTGTAGGTTCAGAGGTACAAAGAAGATATCAGGAGCCACGGGGGCTTCAGGAGGCTTTCTAGACTGGGCACGTTGAAGTCTTTGAAGAAGAAATGTGTTCAGTTGAGCAACCACACAGGAGGGGGGTATGATGTGTTCAATAGGAGTTTCAGAGGAATCACTAGACTGAGGAAACTGATGGGAAAGGGCATCAGCCTTCTTGTTTTTGATCCCAGGAAGATAAAAGACCACAAAGTTAAAACAGGGAAAAGAACAAGGCCCACCTGGCCGGTTGAGGATTGAGTCGATGAACAGTCTCTAGGTACGTCAAATTCTTGTGGTCAGTGAGAATTGAATGGGATTGGAGGTACCCTCTATCCAATGACGCCATTCAGTCAGTGGCATTTTAATGGCTAAGGGTTCATGATTTCCCATGTTGTAATTATTCTCTGTAGGAGTAAAGCATTTAGAGAAAAGGACTACAGAGTGCAACTTGGAGATCGAGGGATCCCTTTGGGTTAGATCTGCTCTAGCTCCTATCTCAGAGGCATCAATCTCTAAAGTGAACTGCAGGTCAGGATTCAGATGGTGGAGCACAGGAGCAGAACAAAAGGCCTTTTTCAGATGAGAGAATGCATCTAAGGATTCAGGAGGCCAATTTTTACAGTCTTTGTTCTGTTTTGTCAACTCAGTGAGTGGAGCGACTATTTGGGAAAAGTTATTTATAAACTTGTGGTAATAATTGGAGAACCTCAAGAATCTCTGTAGTTCCTTTAATGAAGTGGGTTGAGGCCATTCCAGACCTGCGGTGAGCTTAGAAGGAACCATGGCAAAACCCTCCTTTGAGATGACATAGCCAAATAACTGGATCTGAACTTGATCAAACTCACATTTTTCCAGATTGGCTACCAGAGAATTGTCTCTAAGACATAGAAGTACCTGTCTCACGTGTTCATGATGCATCTCCAGGGTGGAGGAGAAAATAAGGATATCATCCAGGTAGACGATGACAGTGCGATTGAGAAGGTCACGGAAGACATTGTTGACAAATGCCTGGAAGACTGCAGGGGCATTACACAGCCCAAAGGGCACTACAAGGTATTCGTAATGCCCTGATCTTGTGCTGAAAGCGGTCTTCAATTCATGCCCTGGGAAGATACGAATCAGATTGTACACCCCACGTAGGTCAAGCTTGGTGAAGTAGCAAGCATTCTGAAGTGAATCATAAAGTTCAGTGATAAAAGGAATGGGCTAGCGATTCTTGATAGTGATGTTGTTTAAGGCTCTGTAGTCAATACAGGGTCTGAGCCCACCATCCTTCTTACTGATGAAAAAGAAGCCACCCCCTGCAGGAGAGGAGGAAGGGCGAATGAAACCTTTAGCTACGTTCTCTTGAATATACTCCTCCATGGACTTGGTTTCAGCTTTGGAGAGTGGATAAGTCCTCCCTTTAGGAAGTGTGGCTCCAGGAAAGAGGTCAATTTTGCAGTTGTAAGGATGGTGGGGTGGCAGCACATCCACGGCTTTCTTTTCAAACACATATGTGAAATCCACATAAACTGAGGGAAGGCTTAAAGGGGTCTGTAGCAGGAGTGGAAGCAGGAGGTACCCCAGGAGGCCAACTGTCCCTCAGCCCAGTCGAACTGTGGATTGTGTATACGAAGCCAAGGAAGACCAAGGATGACAGGCTGTGCTGGGAAATGAATGACATCAAACTGCAACTGTTAAAAATGAAGGACTCCCACAGTCAGGGTTAGGGGTGCTGATTTGAAATGGATTAACCCTGAACCAAGGGGAGTGCCATCCAGAGTAGTTATTTTGAGACAATGGGGGGGATTTATGAAGCAGCGGATGTTGCTTCTGACCCACTCCGCTTCAGGTCCGCCTTAAGCGGAAGTTAAGAAGCAGCAATCCTAAGACGGACAGCAATCAGCCCAATTGGATACGATCGGGTTGCTTGACACCCCCTGCTAGCCACAAATCTGCAGGGGGTGGCATTGCACCAGCAGTTCACCAGAATTGCTGGTCCAATTATAAATGCCGACAGCGTATGCTTAATAAATTGACCCCAATGTCTTTTCTGCAGAAAAGGCAACCCTGCCTGAATCATAAAACGATGATCCAGAAAATTTCCAGCTGCCCCTGAATCAATGAAAGCATGAGCGTGGACAGAATTCTGAAGGAAGGTAAGGGTAACAGGGGATTTAGTAGTGAGGGGATTTAGTAGTGACCATGATTAAAGGTACCCCAGTATTATCCTCTAAGCATTGGCTTTTCCCGGCCGAATATCACAATTCTTTAGTTGGTGGGAGCTAGAGCCACAATAAAAGCATAGGGGCCTATTTATGAAAAGCCTGTCTGACATGATCCAACATTGCAGATCATGTCCGACAGACCTTGCTGAATGCGGAGAGCAATACGCTCTCCGCATTCAGCATTGCACCAGCAGCTCTTGTGAACTGCTTTTGCAACACCGCCCCCTGCAGATTTGCGGCCAATCGGCTGTTAGCAGGAGGGTGTCAATCAACCTGATTGTATTCAATCAGGTTGAATTGCGGCGATGTTTGTCCGCCTCCTGAAGGCTCGCCAGAAACACGGGGCTTCAAGCTCCATACGGAGCTTGATAGATATGCCCCATAGTCTCAATCTCCTTCTTCTCTGTCTTTCAGACTCTGTGGGTTTGAAGGAGGAGAGATCCATAGGTTCCTCTACTGAGGGAACTGGAGGTGCTGGAGGGGTAGAGGACAGTGTAGAGACCGGACGAGTAGGAGGGAAGGATTCTACGAGTTCTGTCTCTCTCAGCTTGTCTCTCCTGAAAGCAAGAATCTAGTCTGATACAAAGTTTTATAAAGTAATCCAAGGAGGAAGGGACATCATGATAAGTAAGTTCATCCTTGATGCGTTCATGCAAACCTATCCTAAAGGCCGCCTTGAGAGCACTGCCATCCCAAGTAGTCTCAAGTGCCAAGGTGCGAAATTCAATGGTATATTGTGCCACAGTTTGATTACTCTAGGGAGATCCAGTCTCAAACACAGCAGATAATGCAGAAATGAAAGCATCAGCATCGTTCAGGAGTTGAGCGTTCTGTTCCAAAAGGGGGGAGACCCTGGCTAGGGCCTTGTCTTTCAGTAAGGAAATGATAAAGGTGACCTTTGACTGATGAGACTAGAAGGTGTGAGGATCATTGCTAAAGTGCAGCTTTCACTGGTTAAGAAAATCCCTACAATCAGTAGTACCTTCATATTTGTCAGGCAATGGTATCTGGGGTATACTTCCAAAAGCAGGGGAAGAAGCTGCAGCACTAGGAGCAGAGAACGGCGGTGTAACAACAGGAACGGTATCCTTCACTGCAACTAGTTAGGAGAGCTTAGCAGTTATAGCCTCTAGTTTAGAATCCACACTCTGCAATTGTGCTGTATGGGTTCCCGAATATCTGTCCTTGGAGATAAACTGCTCTTGCTACCTGATTTGGGTCCATGGCCCAAGTATAATGTAATGCTCATGGGATATTCCACTATCAG
Organism: Bombina bombina; assembly: GCF_027579735.1. Taxonomy (NCBI): domain Eukaryota; kingdom Metazoa; phylum Chordata; class Amphibia; order Anura; family Bombinatoridae; genus Bombina; species Bombina bombina. The sequence continues at coordinate 304,672,109 of NC_069502.1, read as the reverse complement.
ACCAAACTTGGCCAGTAGTCTTCTTATCCCGGCATCAAGCTAAAATTATAGGAAAATCCCAGAGCAGAGAAAGTTTGCAAAATGAGGTAAGTGGTACTCACAGTAGGCAGGGTAGTCTTTAGCCGTAACAGGAAGGAAATCCAGCGGAATGGCAGTTCAAGGATAAACCAATAGAAGGACCGGAAACAGGCAGGAATCAGGAACAAAGGAAAACCAGTAATATAATAGTTCAGGGATAAAACAATAGAGTGGTCAGACAGGCAGAGTTTGGTACTAGTATAGCAATCCAATAGTTCAAGGGTTAAGCAGGCAGAGTGGTCAGACAGGCAGAGTTTAGCAACAGTATGGCAATCCAGTGTTTTAGGGGTTAAGCAAGCAGAGTAGTCAGACAGGCAGAGTTCAGTAACGTTATGGCAATATAGTTCTTTAGGGGTTAAGCAAGCAGAGTAGTCAGACAGGCAGAGTTCAGTAACGTTAACAATTCAGCACATACAGAGAATTGCACCCAGGAGCACACACAGTAACACCTATACTTGGGCAGTGATAGGTAGAAAGTGAGCAACTTACATAGGTGGTTCAGGATTCGCGCCACAGGAGATCATGACCGGCTCCAGAGGAGAGACGTGCAGCGATGATGTCACCGCCACACACACACAGGAGCCGACTTCCTTCCTAGCAACAGCCAGAGCAGCAAGTGTCGCGTCCCTGGCAACAGCTAGAGCGGCGTGACACATACCAATAGGGGCATGTCCATTTCTTTATACATTTACTGGGCTTTTTAAAGAAAACATTCTCATTGCTCATTAAAGGGAAATTAAATACAAAATAGATGTTAGCTATAAGCAAAGGTGAACTTAAAAAAGATGCAGATGTGTTTCTTAAAATTGAATGAATTGTCTAAAATTGAAGAAATACGTATAAGATTGTAGTCTCCATAAAGTTATGGGCAATGCCCTAACCTTTATCCACCCTACTGAAGCCATTTAGGGACAGATATACAGTATATGACTCTTAAGTGAGCAAACAATGTGTGTGTACAATATTTGAGTGTGAGGCACAAGAAGTTCGCACTTCCAATTCTTACGGGAATTAGAAAGCCCAAAGATTTCAAACTTAAAGAAAAGGGTTTTCACAGTTTTTTTTTGTTTGTTTTTTTCTGTTACAGAGTTGCAATTTTATTTTACATATCCTTTTAAATCCAAAGAGGGTTTCTCCACAAAAACTTTTTGTTGAATTGTGTAGGCACATTTTTAGTATACTTTAAACAGTATAGTACAATGTTTTGACTGTGTTTTTCCATATCTATGATTTTGAGGGTAAATACACATTTGACATAAATCATTTAGTGCACAAACATTAGATTTTGGCTGCACGTTCATGCTTAAAGAAACAATAAAGTATGTCCCAATTCAAGAACAAACCAGTTGTGGTTGTTTTTTGTTATTATTTTATTTTAACTTAATTGGATGGTTTATTTGAAAGCTTTAATTCAAGTTCATCCTAAAAAGGACACTGTTCTCCATACCTAGGGCTTACAACAATTTTAAGGTTTTTAAAATGTGGTAAAGGGTGTCAGGTATTTTTATGCAAGTGCAGAGGCACAGCAAGGGCACCCTGGGCCTATATTTTATCAGCTCTCCAGGACAGCCTCACACTCACACACTTCCTCTACTCCTTTGGTCACACCCTGTTACAGCTGAGAATTGTTGTTCCCAGTAGTGTAGACCTCACTGATACACCTCAGCCCGCAAACGCTAGTGCATTTAAACTGGCGGTGAGCAGCGGCTGATAGGACAAAGTGCCCCATTAGACCAGCATCAGGGGACAACTGCACTCCTCTGCCCCCCTTGTTATGCTGCTGTATATTTACACATTGTAAATTATATCTTATTATTAGAAAGATTACACACACATTTATTTTTAGTCAAATAAACATCAAAAGAGCTCTGTTTTTACTATACATATGCCATTTATTTACCATTTGCAAGTGCCAGTATATGCCTTTTAATACATTGTATGTGTTACTAACCTTCTCATCACCACCAGGACATGTTTAAGGACCTGTAAACACAATATAATAACATATTCAATAAACGCATAATAAAAAGACAATGAAAAAGCACTTGGTTTGAATTTCAAATAAGTAGTAGATCTTTTTCTGACAAATGTCAAAGTTGGTTACATTTCCCTTCCTGATACATCATGTGACAGCAATGAGCCAATCCCAACAGTGCATACTAAATATAATCATAGCTTTAGTTTTTACACTCTCTAATTTAGGCCTAGATTACGAGTGGAGAGCAATATTGTACTTTCAGTAATACCAGCACAAGTAAATGTGTGCTGGTATTATGAGTCAGGCGCAATGCAAACACTACCTCTTGTTCGCATTGCCCGGAAGCCTTGTGCTCATTAGAGTGTGCTTCCATAGGCTTGAATGGGAGCCTCGTTTTCATGCCATTAGACATGGCAAACCACCTAGCACAGCGCAGGGGGTAAATCGCACAGCGTTGGGCAGCAAAATAAAAATATATATGTATTTGAATATATACATACAGTATATGTGTTTATATGTCTATATACACATATTAACACCTAAAGATGTATGTATATAAGCATATACATATATATTTAAAGTAAAAACACAGTCCCCCATTGACCTTAATGTAAAGGCACTTTCAGTGCCGTTTTTTTTCAAACACCTCACATCCCCTCACTGCTTCATGCAGTTATTTATTTTAAAAACTAGTCCTAAAGCCAGTTCACACGGGCCATTTTTTGCAGTACAGCGGTCCCACCCCTTGCGCTCTCTCCCTCCCCCCTCTCTTTTGCTCTCTCTCCCCCCTCTCTTTTGCTCTCTCTCTCCCCCTCTCTTTTGAGCTCTCTCTCTCCCTCTCTCTTTTGAGCTCTTTCTCTCCCCCTCTCTTTTGCGCTCTCTTTCCCCCCTCTCTTTTGCTCTCTCTCTCTCCCTCTTTTTTGCGCTCTCTCTCTCCCCCCTCTCTTTTGCGCTCTCTCTCTCCCCTCTCTTTTGCACTCTCTCTCTCCCCCTCTCTTTTGTGCTCCCTCTCTTTTGCTCTCTTCCCCCCTCTTTTGCACTCTCTCCCCCTCTCTTTTGCGCTCTCTCTCCCCCCTCTCTTTTGCGCTCTTCCCCCCTCTCTTTTGCGCTCTCTCTCTCCCCCCTCTTTTGCGCTCTCTTTCTCCCCCCTCTCTTTTGCTCTCTCTCTCCCCCTCTTTTTTGAGCTCTCTCTCTCCCCCTCTCTTTTAAGCTCTCTCTCTCAACCTCTCTTTTGCGCTCTCTCCCCCTCTCTTTTGCGCTCTCTCTCTTCCCCCTCTCTTTTGCGCTCTCTCTCTCCCCCTCTCTTTTCCACTCTCTCTCTCCCCCTCTCTTTTGCGCTTGCTCCCCCATCTCTTTTGCACTCTCTCCCCCCTCTCTCTCTCCCCTCTCTTTTGCGCTCTTTCTCCTCCCTCTCTTTTGTGCTCTCTCTCCCCCTCTCTTTTGTGCTCTCTCCCCTCTCTTTTGCGCTCTCTCTCTCCCCTCTCTTTTGCGTTCTCTCTCCCCCCTCTCTTTTGTGCTCTCTCTCCCCCCTCTTTTTTGCGCTCTCTCTCCCCCCTCTCTTTTGCACTCTCCCCCCTCTCTTTTGCGCTCTCTCTCCCCCTCTCTTTTGCTCTCTTCCCCCCCTCTCTTTTCCGCTCTCTTTCTCCCCCCTCTTTTGCGCTATCTCTCCCCCCTATCTTTTGCACTCTCTCTCCCCCCTTCTCTTTTGTGCTCTCTCTCCCCCCTCTCTTTTGTGCTCTCTCTCCCCCCTCTCTTTTGCGCTCTCTCCCCCCTCTCTTTTATGCTCTCTTCCCCATCTCTTTTGTGCTCTCTCTCTCCCCCCTCTTTTTGCTCTCTCTCTCTCCCCCCTCTTTTGCTCTCTCTCTCTCTCTTTTGCTCTCTCTCCCCCCTCTTTTGCGCTCTCTCTCTCTCCCCCTCTCTTTTGCGCTTTCTCCTCCCCTCTCTTTTGTGCTCTCTCTTTTGCTCTCTCTCCCCCCCTCTCTCTCTCTCCCCCCCTCTCTCTCTCTTCCCCCTCTCTCTCTCCCCCCCCTCTCTCTCTCTCCCCCCTCTCTCTCTCTCTCCCCCCCCTCTCTCTGTCTCCCCCATCTCTTCCCCCCCTCTCTCTCCCCTCCTCTCTCTTTCCGCCCTCTCTCTCCCCCTCTCTCTATCTATCCCCCCTCTCTATCTCTCTCCCCTCTATCGCGCGACCGTGCCCAGACACGCCCCCTTCACACCCGACCACGCCCCCTTCACGGCCATTCACATCGACCACGCCCCCTTTCACACCTGGTCACGCCCACTTTTGTTGCAGATCATCTAGGGACTCAAAGGCCAGGTGTGTTTGTCCTCGTGCTGTCTTTACTGCGCATGACAGTTTCGGACAAACCGACTTGGCCTTTTATATTATAGGATAAAGATGCACATAATTTTTTTTTATTTTGAACTAATGTCCTTTTTATTTCGGGGACAATTGAAGCTACTTTTTTTTTCATTAACCAGAGATGCAAACACAAAGTGAAACCGCAAGCTCGCTGGAGCATTAACCAGTCACTTGTAATGGCTGGTTATTTAAATGCGCACATGGTCACATTAGCATAGCATCCACTTGCAATATAGCCCTTATTGTCTAATAAAAAGTAACCTTCCAGTATAACATGGATGTTCAGTCGCAGCTGAGACGTCTTTCATTAATAAAAAGGACAATAACATCTCCATATTTTTGTTTAATCTTAAATTTGTAAGCATTGCATTAAAAAATAAAATAACACGGTCTGGGACTCAACACTATCTTATATTGCTGTATTAATGACATAGGGGACACAGTTCGGAGTAAGGCCTGAGGCAGCGGCCTATTGCCAGGTTTCCACCCTCCCCCCGGGAAGAGCCGGGTTATCAGTGCTGCCGGAGATCATCGGCTTACTGAGTCTCTTCATCATTTATAATCAACTGGGACTTATATAACTGACAACATCTTAGAATCACAATAATAGTAGGCAGTGTGTAGAACTTTTTTTATTATATCATCTTTAACAAAGATCACTACAGGAGAATCAGAAATGTATCATCCCCTGCTACCATCTATGGAAAAGCTGGAGAAAATCTTTGAGAGGCTGCTCGACAGGGCACCATATGACTACTTACTGAACAAACTCTGCTCCTCTGATGCATCGAGTAGCCAGAGAGAAAGAACCTTAGCAACCCGAAACCAAAATGGCGAAGGCTCTACAGCACCTAGCAGCGCTCCTCGGAAAAACTACGCAGGGCGCCACAGCATCATACCCTGCCACGGAGATCCACATCTACCAAAGGACTCTAGATCTAATTCGGAACGCAAGTCTACCAAGAAAACTAGCTCCGACTTTTATTAGGGATCACTACCCGACACCAACCTCTCCGCAGTCACCGGCACTTGCTAGATGGCACAGCAGACCAGTTGGAAGCTCCAAGCCGGATAAAACTATAAAGATTAAGCGGGGTAACATGGCCGATACTCCTATGCTACAAGAGGTTGTACAGAAGGGCTCCGAGCATACCCACGGAGTCGAGAAGATTATCCTCTCAGAGGCCTTGCAACAGGCGCTAAAGAAGACAAAGAGACTCCCCGCTACGTTCTTAGACCTGGGGCCTAACAAAACGGACGGATACAGATGGCGGAGATTTGCATCTACCACAGGTGGGGGCATAAGACTCTCTCATTGGGATGACCAGTTCCCAATAGTAGGAGAGGGGTAGGCTGCAGATGCCCCTCTCGGACGATACACCCTTGTCCAGCCTGGCCCCACAGAAGACTATGGCTTTTTCCCGTTATATATGTTAATAATTTCTTTTGCAAAGTTCCCTAATTCTTAAGTTCTATTTTTAAGACTCTAGGGGTATAGGAAGTTATCTTTTTATTAGAGACTAAATCAGTTCAAATATATGATAGAGTCCGGCACTGCATTAGATAATATTGTAGCGTGTTTGTTCTGCCATTTCCAAAGAACTTAAATAAGATATGTTGTGTTGTAGGGTTCATGTATGCAAACTCTCCCTTGCAGCTCAATTTTTGTTTTTATTTTTACTGTATATTTAGCACCAGAGGATTATTAACATTAGAGCTATTTATAGAGACTGCTGCTTTTTAACATATCGGTTAGTTTTGATAGAATGCTCAAGGCGTGATCCCCCTTCCCCCCCGTGAAGCCTGCGGTGGGTGGGATAGCTTAAAAACTTAATAGGGCAGCAGCCATAAATATCAATCCTTCTACCCCCGTGTCGGGGTTATAGCTCACAATGCATCTATATGCTTCATCTTTAATTCCCACAAAGTTTCACGCACCAAAATACATTATGTTGTTGCACATATATTTTTAACGCCCAGCACCAATTTTAATTTTTATCAACTTCCTAGTATAACCTAAACCACATCCTTAAAGGTTTCAAGATATATATCTCACATGGTCACTGTTCTCTTTTTTCTTTCTTCCATTTTCACTCCCCCCCCTCCAGCTCCTTTTGCTCTCTCCCCCCCCCCCCCAGCTCCTTTTGTTCTTCCTATTTCTTATTTTACTATTTTTTGCTCTGAGTTCCCAGTACTATTCCTATCAACCTTAGTAACTAGACCCATGAGTGGTCTATTCAATTAAGAATGGGAACAAAAAGGAAATACACTGACTCAAAGCACATGGCTATATCTCTTTTTCTTATTGCACTTCACTAATAATGATTAAGTATATGCTGTGTCCTCTTAGAGCCTGTATAATGTACTACAATGGTGATGTTTTATTTCTTCTCTGGTGTATAATTTGTAAAAAATAAAATAACACTGCTATGAAAGTACTGGATTTCGATTTGTGTAAAGTTGATTATTGTTCAGATTTTTACTTTAGCATGCATTGCAGATTTTATCTCAGTTATCAAAAAACAACTCTTGAAACTTACAAAATATTTTTCAATCTATAATTTTTCAAAATAATAAAAAATAAACGGCAAGATTACAACTCGCATGGCAAATCTGCTCGTGTTTTGGCTTTATCGCATTTGGAGTTGCGCAGCTATTACAAGCTGCAAAATAACTTATTTTTCGGCGCGTTTAGCTGCGTAATCCAAACAGCAAAATTGCGTGTGTCTTCACGTATTCCCCATAAAAGTCAATGGAGAAGACACATAGCAAAAGAACATAAAAACCCTAATCTCTTGCGCAAAGCCCTTGATGTATTCTCCTCGAAAAGTGTACATGAAAATGCGAATATTTTATATTGCGAAAAGGTTTTCTTAACGGAATATGTTCTATTTATTTCTAAATAAATATTTCCCTATATATGTGATGATTTTTTCACTGATATATCTATTTATAGCGAGATATGTATATGATTATATATATGTCTAGATATCTCAAGATCTCTCATTAAAAATCCCTCTGAGATATTGTTTAATGCGCATAAGATTGAAATGTACAATCTTTTCATTATCTCCATAGTTAAACATATCTCTATACATATAAATCCATGTTTCTCTATGTATGTGTATGTATCTCAATGTAAAATCCATGTCATTTTTTTTCTAACACCTGAGATCTCCTTTCTTTTAGCTCTTATAACTTTTGTGTACAATATTTTTATAAAATAATTTTTATTAGACAATGTTAATATGAGTGTAACTGTATCTTGTAATGTATTTTTGAAGTGTTTCGTGAAACTTTTATGTTGTACAAAACTGTTAACTACAGCTCTTCGAGCACGGAAAGGATTGTTGCGTAAAAGGCAAATGCGCACACGCAATTGTGATTTTTCACAACTTGAAATAGCTGTGCCAAAGAAATTGATTGCGAAAAGACCATATCGCGTGCGGAAAACTCATAATGCGCAACTTGTAATCTTGCCCAAAGACAGTACTAATATAAGAGGGCCTGTTGAAAATGCGTGAGCTGTATAGCCAGTGCTACACCAGCTCTTTGCAAGAATGCTTAGGTACAAAATTTAGATTTTAATGCTCTAATATAGGTAATATAGAGGCAGAGATATAAAACTGCACGCAAAAGCAGCTATTTAGGTTTTAAGGTGCAAATCTTTTTTCCCCCTACACCTTTTATTCTTTCCAAAACTATATAAACTATTTCTTTAAGATAGTGTGGGAAACAGAGGTAGCTACAGGCCATATGGTTAATCACTATTTATGGAATGTGTAGAACAGTGTGTATGAAGAATAAGACTTGCTTCTGGCTATGCTAAAAGAAGCAATTATGATACAACAGACATTTACAAGTAGCAGACACCATTATTCTTTATTTGTACATACAAAGTTTCCGTGTTTTTACTGGCAGGATTATATATACAAAGAGTTGATAACAACAGTGCAACTCTCGGCAGGGACCTCTACCTATTTGACCCCTATAAATGTTACCTTGTGTACCGCCTATGTTTATAGCGCTGCGGAATCTGTTGGCACTCTTAAAATACCTGATAATAATAATAATAATAATAAATAATAATACAAAAGGTTACAAGAGGGTGGCTTTTAGTTGTGACATTGGAAATACCCAATATCTTTTTTTTTGTTGGGGAAATCTTACACTTTTATGGATGGATTAGTTAAAAGTGTTTTGGTCTAGTGTAGGTTAAATAAAATACTTGTGATTTTATTAAGAGTGCCAGTGATTAACAGAATCAAATGCAAACCCCTGAACAGCCACAGCCAGCATAGGAATGTGTTATGTATTTGTTTTAGTAGCTTTTTAAACATTGATATATTTAATATAATTTTGTAACCATAAGTAAATATTCTGTTTTCACTAAAAAAACAATATATTCTGATTTTAAAAATATGGTTCCAATTAACTAATGCAAAATGAAGTAAACAGGGGTGAAACTACAGGGGGTGCAGAGGTTGCAATTGTGACTGGGCCCCCAAGGGTGTGGGCCCAGCTTAAAAAAAATAAAAAATTTTTTTTCATATAAAACGTTGACCTGCCACTGCCTGCACTGATATCATGTGAGTGTGACATGATGCTTCACTAGTGTCTCTGACTACAGGGGAGGGGTTAGTGTTTCTGTTTTACCCATTGGTGTTTATGTGTGTGTGTGTGTGTGTGTATGTGTGTATGTATGTATGTATGTATGTATGTGACTGTGTGTGTATTTATGCATGTATGTGTGTGTGTGTGTGTATGTGACTGTGTGTATGTGACTGTGTGTGTGTGTATGTTTGTGGAAACAGAAAATTACAGACCGTGTTACTACAGCATGGGGGGAGGGGGTAAACAGTGTCACTATACAGTTCCACTATATACATTACGCGAGGGGGCTGGACTATGTCACAGACTACCGTGGTCACTTTTTTAAAGTACTGGGGCGGGTAGGGCCAGGCCAGCCATCTCACCAGCAGATTACAGAATGTGTCACTGACTCACTATATACAGTACTGATGGGTTAAATAGTGTAACTATATACAGTAATAGGGGATCAGACCATCTCACAGACTGCCGACACAGGGTACCTCCTTTTGCAGACATGTAATCTGATTCAAATTTTTTTTGTGTTAAATGTTAAAAAATAAATACAATAAATAGATATGTATCAAATCCTTGCACCTGGGCCCTGTGGTTTCTAGTTATGCCTCTGTAAGTAAAACAACTATTTTTTAAACTGCAGAGGGATACTTTACCTATTAAAACAGTATGAGAAGAATGGCAACATTATAATGTAAATATTAAATCATATTAAAGGGACAGTCTAGGCCAAAATAAACTTTCATGAATCAGATAGAGCATGTAATTTTAAACAATTTTCCAATTTACTTTAATCACCAATTTTGCTTTGTTCTCTTGATATTCTTAGTTAAAAGCTTAACCGAGGAGGTTCATATGCTAATTTCTTAGACCTTGAAGCCCACCTCTTTCAGATTGCATTTTAACAGTTTTTCACCACTAGAGGGTGTTAGTTCACATATTTCATATAGATAACACTGTGCTCGTGCATGTGAAGTTATCTGGGAGCAGGCACTGATTGACTAGACTGCAAGTCTGTCAAAAGAACTGAAAAAGGGGCAGTTTGCCCAGGCTTAGATACAAGATAATCTAAAGTAAAGTATATTATTATTATTAAAGTATATTATTATAACTGTGTTGGTTATTATCTATCTTTTAAAACAATAAAAATTCTGGTGTAGACTGTCCCTTTAAGCTCGATAAGCTTATTGTCTGTGTTTTTTACTTTAATTGCATTAACTATCACCACCTAGGAAAATCAAATTGCATAAAAGAAAATACCCATTTGACTGGATTTATAGAACACAAAAATGAAGCATTAGAGGTTTGAGTGTTAAAGTAGCTATAACTGGAAGAAAAAAATGTATTTTGTTTGACAAACTCTGAATCTTATAGGGGTTGTGTGAAAAGGAACGCCAAAAGTAGCTGAAGTATGTGGTCAGGCTAATAACTGAAAATTAATGTCAGTATAAACACAAGAGATTTAATACAATTTGAGGCCTATTTATCAAGCCGTTAGACTGGCAAAAGTTGAAATTTGTGACATAACATATGATCCGCCGGTCTCAATCCGACACAGATCTATGCTTACGTCATTACAGATGTTCCGAATACAAATTCGGCACTATCTGACACCTTTTGCAAGTTAACAAATTTCTAACAGGTACACTCGCCACTATTCTGGCCCAGCGTACCTGGTTTTCAATCCGCCACCCTGGAGGCCACGGATGTCATAGGAATCAATGGGAGTCTGAGAGCAGCGAAAGCATAAGCCCCGAGTCTAAACACCCCTAGTCTCCCGCCCCGACATCGCTGCAACCTAAATAAAATGTATTAACCCCTATCCCACCGCTCCCGGACCCCGCCGCAACTGTAATAAAATTATTAACCCCTATTCCACGGCTCCCGGACCCATCCGCAAATGTAATAAAATTAATAACCCCTAAACCCCTGGCCTCCCACATCACTACCATTAACTAAACCTATTAACCCCTAAACCACCAGCCCCCACATCGCCATAAACTAAATTAAGCTATTAACCCCTAAACCTAACAACCCGCTAACTTTACATTAAAATTACCTCATCCCTATCTTTTAATAAATTAAAACTTACCTTTAGAATTAAAATAAACTATATTAAACTATTAATTAACCTACCCTAACTATTATACTAAAATTACATTAAACTATATTAAACTATTAATTAACCTACCCTAACTATTATACTAAAATTACATTAAACTATATTAAACTATTAATTAACCTACCCTAACTATTATACTAAAATTACATTAAACTATATTAAACTATTAATTAACCTACCCTAACTATTATACTAAAATTACATTAAACTACCAATTAAATTAACTATATTACATATTTAAAAAACTAACCCTACTCAAATTATTAAATCTACAATTAAAAAATACTAAATTACAAAAAAGTAAACGCTAAATTACAAAAAATAAAAAACACTAAGTTACAAAAACAAACAAACCACAGTATCAAAAATAAAAATGAATTACACCTAATCTAATAGCCCTATCAAAATAAAAAAGACCCCCCAAAATAAAAAAAAAACCCAGCCTACAATAAACTACCAATGGTCCTTAAAACGGCATCTTCTATCTTCATCCATCCGGTGCAGAGCAGATACCTCTTCAAGACATCTGGCGCGGGGCATCCTCTTCTTCCGATGGTCAACGTAGAATGAAGTTTCCCTTTAAGGTACGTCATACAAGATGGCGTCCCTTACATTCCGATTGGCTGATATAATTTTATCAGCCAATAGGAATTAAAGGGGAAAAAATCCTAATGGCTGTTGCAATCAGCCAATAGGATTGAGCTTTCATCCTATTAGCTGATCCAATCAGCCAATAGGATTGAGCGTGCATTCTATTGGCTGATTGGAATAGCCAATAGAATGCAAGCTCAATCCTATTGGCTGATTGCAACAGCACATAGGATTTTTTCCACTTTAATACCTATTGGCTGATAGAATTCTATCAGCCAATCTGAATGTAAGGGACGCCATCTTGGATGACGTACCTTAAAGGGAAACTTCATTCTATGTTTACCATCGGAAGAAGAGGATGCTCTTGAAGATGGATCTGCTCCGTGCCGGATGTATGAAGCTAGAAGATGCCGTCTGGATGAAGACTTCTGCCGGCTTCGATGAGGACTTCTACTGCTTGGATGAGTATGGATGTCTGGTTTTTGAAAACTGTAAGTGGATTGTCGGGGGTTAGTGTTAAGTTTATTTTAGGGTTTATTGGGTGGGTTTTATTTTTAGAGTAGGGTCTGGCAGTAAAAGAGCTAAATGCCTTTTTAAGGGCAATGCCCATATAAATGCCCTTTTCAGGGCAATGGGGAGCTTAGATTTTTTAGATAGGGTTTTTATTTGGCGGGTTTGGTTGTGTGGGTGGTGGGTTTTACTGTTGGGGGGGTGTTTGTATTTTTTTTTACAGGTAAAAGAGCTGATTTCTTTGGGGCAATGCCCCGCAAAAGGCCCTTTTAAGGGCCATTGGTAGTTTATTGTAGGCTAGGTTTTTTTTTATTTTGGGGGGTCTTTTTTATTTTTATAGGGCTATTAGATTAGGTGTAATTCATTTTTATTTTTGATACTGTGGTTTGTTTGTTTTTGTAACGTAGTGTTTTTTATTTTTTGTAACAGTGTTTATTTATTTTGAATTTAGTAATTTTTAATTGTAGATTTCAATAATTTGAGTAGGGTTAGGTTTTTAAATATGTAATATAGTTAATTTAATTGGTAGTTTAATATAATGTTAGTATAATAATTAGGGTAGGTTAATTAATAGTTTAATATAGTTTTATGTAATTTTAGTATAATAGGGTAGGTTAATTAATAGTTTAATATAGTTTATTTTAATTCTAAAGGTAATTTTTAATTTATTATAAGATAGGGATGAGGTAATTTTTATGTTAAGTTAGTGGGTTGTTAGGTTTAGAGGTTAATAGCTTAATTTAGTTTATGGCGATGTGGGGGCTGGCGGTTTAGGGGTTAATAGGTTTAGTAAGTGGTAGTGATGTGGGAGGCCAGGGGTTTAGGGGTTAATACAATTATTTAGTTGTGGCGGGGTCTGGGAGAGGCGGGATAGGGGTTAATAGCTTTATTAAAGTTGCAGCGGTGTCCGGGAGCGGCGGGATAGGGGTTAAACATTTTAGTATAGTGGCGGTGTTTAGTGACAGGGTATAAATAAAGTTGGTAAAAAGCAGAATAGCAGCGAGATCGATGAATGTTAGTTAACAACAGTCTGCTGCTCATCGCCCCATACTTGGTGCGCGGCTTTTTGCCGTCTTTTTTTATAAATATGGAGATCATATTCAGGTCTGCGGCCGCGATGTTAGGCGAGCGTATTGGTGCCGGCGAATGCAGCATAGTTGACGGCTTGATAAATAGGCCTCTTTGTGTTTAATTAGTATACAGTAGTGTTTAAAAGTGCATATACAGCACCAACATCCAAACAGATACAAGCTCCCAAAGTGAGACCCCTAAAAACTAAAAAAAAAGAATAAAAATATAGAAAGTATAATATTAAAATATTAAAATACATTTATTACATTCACATAAACTAGGGTACCCTATGTACATATAACAATTCAATTAAAAACAATTAAAAAATAGTTAAAAATAATAGAGTATATGCCCCTCAGGAGAGAGGTGAGTACCAAAACATATAAACACAAAAAAATGTGTATTAAAAGTCCCAAATGATATAAAAAGTCTTAATAAGTGATGATATCCTTAACAAATGTCCTGTGTAACAGATCCGGTGCCCTTGTGAATCCAATAAATCCTTTGTGTATGGTGGGGTATCCAAGAAATCAAAAATCAAAATAAAGATGGTTAAAAAAAATATATGATAAAAATAAAAATAAAAAACATTGGAGAGAAGTTAATCAAGTGAAAAAAGTGAATAAGAAATCCAATAGGATCCAAAAATTGCAGTACCTGAGAAAAACATAAATCACATAGTGCAATAACGCTAATAAGAATATAAACGTAATTGAAAATAGGCTTACCCTATATGTAAACTCGAGCAGTGCCTACTACTCATAACATGTACATCAATGCGTTTCGGCCCCAAAGCTGGGCCTTTCTCAAGATCTTACTTACTCTATTGTTTTTAACTATTTTTTAATTGTTTTCAATTGAATTGTTATATGTACATAGGGTACCCTATTTTATGTGAATGTAATAAATGTATTTTAATATTTTAATATTATTTTGTTATTCTGATACTTTAGCCTATAGCTGGCTCTCCCTCTTTCTATATTTAATTAGTATACAGTAGTTAGCAAAAAAGAAAAACATAAATAAGAATAAAAACAGTGTTATAAAAGGCAATTACAATAGCATATATATAAGGGAGTGTATCCCTAGGAAACAAGTCTTAAGACCGCTGCTTCTTAAAGGGGCATTAAACACTTTGAGATGGTAATATAAAATGATAAACTGCAACAAAAAAAACTCTGCGATATACGTTCATTATTTATTTTGTCCTCTTTTCCTGTAATTCAACTCTGAATTTGAGAGCTTTTCAGTTCCTGTTAGAAATGGAAGTGCACACAGCTAATAAAACAGAATGAACTTATCATCCAAACTAACTTACTGACAAAACTGAATATAGATGTCCCTACAGAAGCAACGATGCAGGATATAAAAGATAGCCTAGACCACACCAAACTAGCAACACTTGCAGTCACTTATAGAGAGGCGCAAACTAGAATGTTACATAAGGACTACATAACAACACACAGACTATCAAAATGGAGCAAGTGTTACAGACCCCATACAGGAGGCCAGTAAGCAGATTAAATATTACTTGTTAAAACAGGAAATAATAAGGAGAATGGGTGTGTACTTCACAGAATCCTCAGTGGTTATGAGGTAAAACAAAAACTCTCATTGCTCCACCCATGATCTCCCACAATCCTTCAGGATCATAAGTCCATGTCAAAATAAGAGTCCCATGCTCTCACAACAGAGAGTTGCATTCTCATAGTAAATTATTACAAAATAGGAGTCCTACGCTCTCACAACAGAGAGTTCATAGGCCTAGATTTAGAGTTTTGTCGGTAAGGACCCGCGTAGCTAACGCCGGCTTTTTTCTGGCCGCACCATAAAAATAACTCTGGTATTGAGAGTCCACATAAAGGCTGCGTTAGGCACCAAAAAAGGAGCGTAGAGCATATTTAACGCAGCTTCAACTCTCGATACCAGAGTTGCTTACGCAAGCGGCCAGCCTCAAAAACGTGCTCGTGCACGATTCCCCCATAGGAAACAATGGGGCTGTTTGAGCTGAAAAAAAAACTAACACCTGCAAAAAAGCCGCGTTCAGCTCCTAACGCAGCCCCATTGTTTGCTATGCGGAAACACTTCCTACGTCTGCACCTAACACTCTAACATGTACCCCGAGTCTAAACACCCCTAACCTTACACTTATTAACCCCTAATCTGCCGCCCCCGCTATCGCTGACCCCTGCATATTATTATTAACCCCTAATCTGCCGCTCCGTAAACCGCCGCTACTTACATTATCCCTATGTACCCCTAATCTGCTGCCCTAACATCGCCGACCCCTATATTATATTTATTAACCCCTAATCTGCCCCCCGCAACGTCGCCTCCACCTGCCTACACTTATTAACCCCTAATCTGCCGAGCGGACCTGAGCGCTACTATAATAAAGTTATTAACCCCTAATCCGCCTCACTAACCCTATAATAAATAGTATTAACCCCTAATCTGCCCTCCCTAACATTGCCGACACCTAACTTCAATTATTAACCCATAATCTGCCGACCGGAGCTCACCGCTATTCTAATAAATGTATTAACCCCTAAAGCTAAGTCTAACCCTAACACTAACACCCCCCTAAGTTAAATATAATTTACATCTAACGAAATTAATTAACTCTTATTAAATAAATTATTCCTATTTAAAGCTAAATACTTACCTGTAAAATAAATCCTAATATAGCTACAATATAAATTATAATTACATTGTAGCTATTTTAGGATTAATATTTATTTTACAGGCAACTTTGTAATTATTTTAACCAGGTACAATAGCTATTAAATAGTTAAGAACTATTTAATAGTTACCTAGTTAAAATAATTACAAAATTACCTGTCAAATAAATCCTAACCTAAGTTACAATTAAACCTAACACTATACTATCATTAAATTAATTAAATAAAATACCTACAATTACCTACAATTAAACCTAACACTACACTATCAAAACATTAATTAAATACAATACCTACAAATAACTACAATGAAATAAACTAACTAAAGTACAAAAAATAAAAAAGAACTAAGTTACAAAAAATAAAAAAATATCTACAAACATAAGAAAAATATTACAACAATTTTAAACTAATTACACCTACTCTAAGCCCCCTAATAAAACAACAAAGCCCCCCAAAATAAAAAATGCCCTACCCTATTCTAAATTACTAAAGTTAAAAGCTCTTTTACCTTACCAGCCCTGAACAGGGCCCTTTGCGGGGCATGCCCCAAGAAATTCAGCTCTTTTGCCTGTAAAAAAAACATACAATACCACCCCCAACATTACAACCCACCACCCACATACCCCTAATCTAACCCAAACCCCCCTTAAATAAACCTAACACTAAGCCCCTGAAGATCTTCCTACCTTGTCTTCACCATACCAGGTTCACCGATCGGTCCTGAAGAGCTCCTCCGATGTCCTGATCCAAGCCTAAGCGGGGGGCTGAAGATGTCCATGATCCGGTAGAAGTCTTCATCCAAGCGGGGCAGAAGAGGTCTTCCATCCGATTGAAGTCTTCATCCAGGCGGCATCTTCTATCGACATCCATCTGGAACGGAGCGGCAGCATCCTGAAGACCTCCGACGCGGAACATCCATCCTGGCCGACGACTGAACGACGAATGACGGTTAATAATTGAAGTTAGGTGTCGGCGATGTTAGGGAGGGCAGATTAGGGGTTAATACTATTTATTATAGGGTTAGTGAGGCAGATTAGGGGTTAATAACTTTATTATAGTAGCGCTCAGGTCCGCTCTGCAGATTAGGGGTTAATAAGTGTAGGCAGGTGGAGGCGACATTGTGGGGCGCAGATTAGGGGTTAATAAATATAATATAGGGGTCGGCGGTGTTAGGGGCAGCAGATTAGGGGTACATAAGGAAAACGTAGGTGGCGGCGCTTTGCGGTCGGCAGATTAGGGGTTAATAAGTGTAGGTAGCTGGTGGCGACGTTGTGGGGGGCAGGTTAGGGGTTACTAAATATAATATAGGGGTCGGCGGTGTTAGGGGCAGAAGATTAGGGGTACATAAGGATAACGTAGTTGGCGGTCGGCAGATTAGGGGTTAACAAAATTTAATCGAGTGGCGGTGATGTGGGGGGACCTCGGTTTAGGGGTACATAAGTAGTTTATGGGTGTTAGTGTACTTTAGAGTACAGTAGTTAAGAGCTTTATGAACCGGCATTAGCCCAGAAAGCTCTTAACTACGGACTTTTTTCCTGCGGCTGGAGTTTTGTCGTTAGAGTTCTAACGCTCACTTCAGCCACGACTCTAAATACCGGAGTTCGAAAAATCCCATTGAAAAGATAGGATACGCAATTTACGTAAGGGGATCTGCGGTATGGAAAAGTCGCGGCTGAAAAGTGAGCGTTAGACCCTTTTTTGACTGACTCCAAATACCAGAGTTAGCCTAAAACCAGCGTTAGGAGCCTCTAACGCTGGTTTTCACGGCTAACGCCAAACTCCAAATCTAGGCCATAGAAAATTATTACAAGCACCATATAAAACAAATACAATTAAATAAACATATTTCAATATGAAACATGAAAATTGCATAAAACATTATACAATTGTGCACATATATTTTATGTGTCACATTCTCCCTAACTAAATAAAACGGCTCCAGCTACTAAAAAATATACACAGTCACAGTTTTATTACCCTGAAACACAACTTTCTTAACTTAATATACTGTCACTGTTGGAATGTATGGTGCCACCTTGTATGAGTTGTGAGGGCTGAGTGGTATGATATGAGAGTGGTGGAATATAATATTATGTAGCCCATACAGGTGAGTGAGGAAAGGTATATGCTGCTACACTGTGGAGCATGGTCTGTGGTTGTAGTGATGGATGACCCAGTGTTTCATATGTAAACATTTGCTTTGGCTTTCTCTCTATTACAGATCGTCTTGGTTCAATATTGTTTTCTATTGCCAGACTTTCCACTTCATCAGGCTAGGCACCTTCACTTTCACTATCTACACTAGCCCCAGGTGGAAATGTTGGATTCAGGATCAGTTCATCTGGCAATTGGTTCTCTGTCAAACTGTTTCTCTCCCTTAGTGGGACTTGTACTTGATCTCTTTCTTTTTCTTTTCCCTCAGGTGCTGATGATGCTGTTTTGACAAGAGAATTCCCCTGACCCAGTTCTGAACCTTGACAGTAAGTATTTTCTCTTCTATGCTCTATCCAACTCTCAGGGATTCTCAACCAGTATCTTCCAGAGCTGTCCTCATCCGAAGAGGTTGTGTCACTGTGGTAAGAATATTCTCTTATCTTTAACTCTCTGTTACCTTGTCTCTGTTTTGCAGGTTTCAGTGGTGGTGGTGGTGTCTCCACAGGCAAGTCGTTCACTAATAACAGAAAGTTTCGGTGTAGGGGTCTGGTCCCTCTTTTGTTCCCATTCTCAGTACTCACCACATATACAGGATTGTCTGATACCTGCTCTTTCACCACATAAATGATCTTCTCCCAATACGACCTGAGTTTTCCTTGGCCTCCTCGCTCACTCAAGTTTCTGACAAG
The DNA here is from genome assembly GCF_027579735.1 of Bombina bombina. Taxonomy (NCBI): domain Eukaryota; kingdom Metazoa; phylum Chordata; class Amphibia; order Anura; family Bombinatoridae; genus Bombina; species Bombina bombina. The sequence goes on along the minus strand of NC_069502.1, from coordinate 304,653,268 downwards.
GACTCTGTCTCCAGGCTTTAGAATCACATCTTTGACTTTTAAGTCATACTGAGCTTTGCCTCGTGCACTTGCTTGCCTGCTGTTTTCACTTGCTATTTGATATGCCTTGGCCATCTTTCCAGCCCAATGTTGAGCAAATCCTTTGTGAGTCACCCCCTCATCCTCTTCAATCAGCCCAAATATCAGGTCAACAGGGAGGCGAGGATGGCGTCCAAACAGTAAATAGAATGTGGAGTACCCAGTGGACTCATGGCGTGTGCAGTTATATGCATGTTTGATCTGAGGAAGGTGATCTTTCCATCTTGACTTTTCTTTGTCAGCCAGGGTACGGAGAATTTGGAGGAGAGTCCGGTTGAATCTCTCAGCTGGGTTACTTTGAGGGTGATAAGGAGATGTTCTCCAATGGCGTACTCCAGCAAGTTGCCGAAGATTCCGGAAAAGCTCATTCTCAAATTCCCTGCCTTGGTCATGATGTAGCTTTCCAGGATAGCCAAACTGGGGAATGTAGTCATTGAAAAGATGCTCAGCTGCCGTACGGCCAGACTTATTTTTTGTTGGATAAGCTTGATCAAATCTAGTAAAGTGATCTATGACCACTAGTATATACTCATACCCACCACGGCTTGACTCTAAGTGCAGGTAGTCGATGCAAACAAGTTCTAGAGGTGAGCAGGATGTTATTCTTACCATGGGTGCTCTGACATGGGTTACTGGTTTCTTTTGCTTGATGCAGTGACATACCTACTTCCTTTTTCATAAATGGCTAGTAGAATCTTTGTCTCATCAGATGAAGTACCCGTTCTGTTCCCACATGCCCCATCTTGTCATGCAAGTACTCCAAAGAAAGTTGTTTATACTGAGCTGGGAGAACAAGCTGTTTGTTTTGAGCTGTTTTCCTATAGAGACATCCATCCTCTAGAATTAGCTTGCTCCATTCATGCAAGAGTTTCTTGGTAGATCCAGTCACTGTTTTTTTTAGACTCTCATCTGGTGCCTTGATATCCTCTTTCATCTTCAATATCTTGGAGATTACTGGATCCTCCCTTTGAGCTTTGGAGAGTTTGTCTTTACTTATCCTTGGCAACAATGAATTGTGGGATGGTGGGTCAGTTTCCATGGTGGACATACTGAACGCTGCAATCCAAGCCACATCTTTCCTTGTGGCGGTGTAACAATCAACTCACTTGTAATTGTAACAACCAAGATATCATGTAAAATTGAGGATGTGTTACAAGAGTTGAAGGATGACAGTACACTATATGCTTTTAGTGAACTGTATAACACTTGTTGTTAATTTTGCCGGACAGCTAGCTCCCAGTAACTGGAGTGTCTATTAGTGGGAGTTGACTTTGGCAGGTATTCGTAGCAATGGATATACAGAGATAAACAGTACTGCAGAGGTTAATTATATATCAGGATGCAGTTAGTAGAAAGAGACCAGGGTTAAATGCAAGCAGCTTCAGTTTACAAACAGTAATGCAGAGGTTAATTGTATTTCAGGATGCAGTTAGTAGAGAGAGTTCACGGTTAAATGCAAGCAGCTTCACTATACAAATCTTACACTTGTAGTATGTTTAAGTGTACTTCAGAAGAGAGTTGCACAGTGTGTTTATGAAACTTTATACAGCACCTGTCCAGAAGTCGCTGAATGAGATTTCCCCTTTAAGCAAACTGCAGCTGCTGTGAGTGCGATGAGTGCAGCACAGAGATCCGGTCCCAATGAGCTTGGTGAGCAGTGTGAACGCTGTGGTCCCTGCGTTTCCTGTTTGCTGAGTGGCGTGTCACGCCAGGTTGTTAGGAATACTCACAAGCAGACCCTGGAAGGGGGAGGTGTGGAGTGAAGTCCTGCTGCAGATATGTAATGTCAGCTCCGGCTGAAATAGAAGTATGCTGATAGAAAAGGAAATAAATACACAGTTTAAATCCTGTTATGCTGTAGAAAAGGTAAGGACTGGAACTGTAGCTATTACACTTCAATAAACCAGCAAAGGACCATGGGAGGAAGCAGGTTTATATTGGGTTCAGGTAGGAAGTTAACAAGATGTAAAGGTGGTATATAGTATTTGCTTGACACATTTAAGGTGGAATAGGAGGATCATGACACATCCCCCCCCCAAAGATCCATCAAGAAGGGATCAGGGTGCGGGACGATCGGGATGGCGCCTATGAAAGAGAGACACCAGCTGGGGAGCCGAGAGGTTGGCTGCAGGCTCCCAAGAATCTTCAGAGGAATCAAATCCAGCCCAATGGACAAGGTACTGCAGTTGTCCATTGCATCGACGAGAGTCCAAAACCGAATGTACTTCATATTCAGGATCCGGCGTCGGGGACACCAGAGCAGGAAGAGGCAGAAGATGAGAGGTATCACAGGGTTTGATCAATGATATATGAAAAGTCGGGTGGATGCGGTAAGTAGCAGGGAGCTGTAAGGTAACAGTAAGTGGGTTGCAAATGGCTACAATTGGAAAAGGACCAACAAAGAGATTGTTAAACTTCCTGCATGGTGAGGGTATTCTAAGATTTTTTGTGCTCAACCAAACCATGTCCCCAACCTTGCAATTAGGTTGTGGACGATGCTGTAAATCATAGTAGCACTTTTGAGAAGCTTGTGCATGCTTGATATTGCTTTGGACCACATTGTATGTTAGTTTAATAGAATTGATGAGATCATTAACCTGAGGACAAGGAGTGTGAGAGGATGATAAGGGATGGAAACGTGGATGGAGTCCTGAGTTGATATAGAAAGGTGAAAATCCGGTAGAAGAGTTAGTAGTATTATTGTATGCGAATTCCGCTTGAGGTATGAAGGAGACCCATGATTTGTGGGTGCTAGAGCAGAAGCATCTTAAGTAGTGCTCTAGCCACTGGTTGGTCCTCTCACAGAGACCATTTGACTGAGGGTGGTATGAGGTGGTGAGATGTTGCTGAATGGAAAGAGAGGAACAGAGAAATTTCCAAAACTTTGAGGTGAACTGCGAGCCTCTGTCACTCAATACAGATGTAGGTAATCAGTGAAGGCGCACAACCTCTTTGATAAACAGCTCGGCGGTTTGTTGTGCTGTAGGGAGAGAGTCAGTTGGTATGAAATGAGCCATACGAGAAAATAGATCCACTACGACAAATATGGCAGTCTTTCCTTGGGATTTAGGGAGGTCAACGATAAAGTCCATCAAGAGGCTTTTCCATGGGCAATCTGGAATGGGTAGATTTTATAATAGGCCAATAGGCAATTGGTGTGAAGGCTTAGAGGTCTGACAGGTGGGGCAGGATTTGATATAGGCTTTTACTGAGTGTTTCATGGAGGGCCACCAAAAATGTCTTTGTAGGAGATCCAGTGTCTTTTGTACACCTAAGTGTCCAGCCAGTGTAGAATCATGTGTGAGTTGTAAAGCCTTGAGAGAGGGAGGTATATAAAACTTAGAGTTGTTACATAGGATACCATTGTCATCCATAGATAAAGTGTAGGAACTTGTAGTGGGATCCAATTGTTGTTGGGTTTTGAGCTCTGAAAAATCCTTGGACATGAAACCAATGAAGGATGTTTTAGGGATTATAGTTGTGTAGGAAGGATCAGAGTGGGGCTTATGGTCCTTGCATGAGAGTGCGTCAGCTTTACCATTTTTTGAACCGGGGTGGTAGCTTATGGTAAAATTGAACCGGGAGAAGTAGAGGCTCCAACGAAGTTGGCGAGCAGAGAGAGTGCGATTGGTTTGGAGGTATTGGAGATTTTTGTGATCGGTGAGAATAGTTATAGGGTGTTCTGCCCCCTCCAGTAAGTGTCTCCACTGATCAAAGGATGACTTGATGGCTAATAACTCTTTTTCCCCTGTGGGGTAATTCAACTCAGCGGGTGTTAAAAGTCTGGAGAAATAACAAACAGGATGCATCTGTTTGTCAGGAGAGGACCTTTGAGAAAGAACTGAACCGATGGCATATTCGGAAGCGTCAACTTCGAATATGAACTGAGCTTTGCTGTTTGGTAATTGAAGAATAGGTGATGGCACAAACAGGGACTTGAGGTCATTGAAGGCTTTTTGAGACTGGGGGGTCCAGAGGAAAGGTTTTGTCGTCTTAGTGAGATTTGTTAATGGCTTAGTGATAGCTGCGAAATTATGGATAAAGCGCCTGTAAAAGTTTGCAAAGCCTAAGAAGCGTTGTACTTCTTTGATAGTGGTTGGTGTAGGCCAAGATGTGATGGCTTTGATTTTATTGTCTTCCATCATAATGGTACTTTGACTGATACGGTAACCTAGGAATGAGACCTCTGTAACATGGAAGAGACATTTCTCTAATTTTACGTAAAGACTATGTGACCTTAGTCTGGACAACACTTGCCTGACATGTATGACATGTTCTGAAAGGGAAGAATAGATTAGAATATCGTCAAGATAGACCACCAAAAAAGTGTCTAAGATGTCCCTAAAGATATCGTTGATAAAATTCTGGAATGTCGCCGGGGCGTTGCACAGACCGAATGGCATAACAGTATATTCAAAAAGACCATACCTAGTACTAAATGCTGTCAGCCACTCGTCCCCGGACCTTATTCTAACAAGGTTGTATGCACCCCTAAGGTCTAGTTTAGTAAATATAGTAGCGCCACTCAACCTCTCAACCAATTCTGGGATTAGAGGTAGCGGGTACCTGTTCTTTTTCGTGCGTTTATTTAATTCACGATAATCTATAATAGGGCGCAAGGACCCGTCCTTGTTTTTTACAAAAAAGATGCCGGCACTGGCAGGGGAAGTGGAGGGACGGATGAAACCTTTTTTTAAATTATCAGTTATGTAGTTTTTTAAATGTTGTAACTCAGGTCTGGACAGGGGATAGATATGGCCGTAGGGAATGGTGGCTCCAGGTAACAGGTCAATGGGGCAATCGTAGGACCTGTGTGGAGGTAATGACTCGGCCTCTTTCTGATCGAAGACATCAGAGAAATCTGAATACTGAGGAGGAATAGAAGGAGCAGAGGTAGAGAGTAAATGAGCAGTTGGAAAACAGGTCTTAGAGCAGTAAGAAGAGGGAAAGGATAGAGTAAGTGTGTCCCAATGCACCGAGGGTTGGTGTAACTGTAACCAGGTAATTCCCAGAACTATAGGATAGAGAGGGGATGATATGATTTCAAAGGTAATGGTCTCAGAATGACCAGAGGCAGTAGTAACCAGTAAGGGAATAGTCTGTTGCATGACAGGACCAGATGGTAGATGTGAACCGTCAATAACTTTGAGAGGCAGAGGTGTGCTTTTGAAAGAAGAAGGTATTTTATTAACAGTGACTAAACTCAAATCAATAAAGTTGGCACATGCTCCGGTATCTATGATGGCTTCACACTTTATCCTGTGTTGTTCCCACTGCAAGGATAGGGGTAATGTTAGATAGGCAGTGGCAATATTTTTTGTGTTTAGGCAATGGTTGAAAGGGTGTACCTTACCTATCTTCTGTTTGAATAGTAGTGGACACTCCTTAACAACATGGTCTGCTGATGCGCAATACATGCACAAATTTAATGTACGGCGTCTCAATTTCTCTTGTGGAGAGAGGGGTCCACGTAGAAAACTAATGTCCATAGGTTGCTCAGGTGGTGAAGTAGATGGCATCTGTAAAACCCTGCGCTGAGGGGGGTTAGAGGGGCTTTTTTCTTGCCTCCTCTCCCTAAGTCTACGGTCAATAGTAGTGGTAAGGATGTACAGTTCTTCCAGGCGGTCTGGAATACCTACTCTGGCGAGTTCATCCTTAATGTCTTCGGATAAACCAAGGCGATACTGGTTTTTCAGAGAAACCTCATTCCAGAGGAAATCTCTGGCCCATATCCTAAAACGAGTGATATACTCTTCAACTGGGGCTTTAAGCTGTTTTAAACCTCTGAGTTTGCCCTCAGCTGTAATCTGGCGGTAGGGATCATCATAAAGAGAGGAGAGGGCTTTAAGGAAGCAGTCCAGGGAATTCAGTGTTGGGTCTTGTGACTCATAGAAAGAGTCAGCCCAGACCCTTGGCTCTCCCCTAAGGTATGATAGGATGGTTAGTACTTTGGCCCTGTCAGTGGGGTAGGTCCTAGGGCATAAATCGAAAAGCAATAAGCATGCATTACGAAATTGACGAAAAGTGGAGCGGTCCCCTGAGAACTTTTCGGGGTATGAAACCTGGGGTTCAGCATGATGGTCATTTCCAGAATTTCTATTTGATAGCACTTCCCTTAAGCAGGCTTTAAGGCTTTGATTTTCCACCTGCAAATCCCTGAAAACCTGGGTTAGGTTATCCAGCCTTTGATTTAGGCTGTGTAGCTGGGGAGTGACGTCAGTGGGCTCCATGGCTACTATATATGGCTGGTTTATTATGTAACAATCAACTCACTTGTAATTGTAACAACCAAGATATCATGGAAAATTGAGGATGTGTTACAAGAGTTGAAGGATGACAGTACACTATATGCTTTTAGTGAACTGTATAACACTTGTTGTTAATTTTGCCGGACAGCTAGCTCCCAGTAACTGGAGTGTCTATTAGTGGGAGTTGACTTTGGCAGGTATTCGTAGCAATGGATATACAGAGATAAACAGTACTGCAGAGGTTAATTATATATCAGGATGCAGTTAGTAGAAAGAGACCAGGGTTAAATGCAAGCAGCTTCAGTTTACAAACAGTAATGCAGAGGTTAATTGTATTTCAGGATGCAGTTAGTAGAGAGAGTTCACGGTTAAATGCAAGCAGCTTCACTATACAAATCTTACACTTGTAGTATGTTTATGTTTACTTCAGAAGAGAGTTGCACAGTGTGTTTATGAGAGTTTATACAGCACCTGTCCAGAAGTCGCTGAATGAGATTTCCCCTTTAAGCAAACTGCAGCTGCTGTGAGTGCGATGAGTGCAGCACAGAGATCCGGTCCCAATGAGCTTGGTGAGCAGTGTGAACGCTGTGGTCCCTGCGTTTCCTGTTTGCTGAGTGGCGTGTCACGCCAGGTTGTTAGGAATACTCACAAGCAGACCCTGGAAGGGGGAGGTGTGGAGTGAAGTCCTGCTGCAGATATGTAATGTCAGCTCTGGCTGAAATAGAGGTATGCTGATAGAAAAGGAAATAAATACACAGTTTAAATCCTGTTATGCTGTAGAAAAGGTAAGGACTGGAACTGTAGCTATTACACTTCAATAAACCAGCAAAGGACCATGGGAGGAAGCAGGTTTATATTGGGTTCAGGTAGGAAGTTAACAAGATGTAAAGGTGGTATATAGTATTTGCTTGACACATTTAAGGTGGAATAGGAGGATCATGACAGGCGGCACAAGCTCCATCCCAGACTGCTTGCACCACGTCAGATGACAAGTGCTCTATGCACTCAGTGGCATACTTTTCCATGTCAAGAGGGATACGCAACAGTGTATCAGCGTCAATATTTACTTTACCAGGCTGGTATTTGACATCAAATCGGTAGTCGGACAATTCTTCCACCCAGCGATGGCCAACCCCATTTAACTTTGCAGTGCTCATTATATAGGTCAGGGGATTGTTGTCTGTGTAAATGGTAAAGTGTGGAGCGTAGAACAGGTAGTCTCTGAATTTTTCACACACTGCCCATTTAAGTGCAAGAAACTCAAGTTTACCACTATGTAGGCAGTAATTTTTTTCGGCTGGGGAGAGTGTCCGGGGGCCATACGCAATGACCCTCAACTTTCCATACTGATGCTGGTAGAGGATAGCTCCTAGGCCCCTTTCTTATGCATCGGTGTGCAGCGTGAATGGTAAATTAAAGTCTGGGTAGGCTAGAATTGGTGGTTTTGTCAACATGTCAATCAATACTTCAAGCGTTTTCTGGTGCTCTCTTGTCCACTCCACAGGGGTTCGGGAGGGCATTTGTGGGCCCTTGGTCTTTCTTCGACTAGGCTGAACTGGTGCCACCCCAGGCTTTGCCTGGAGAAGCTCATAGATAGGCTTGGCCACACATGAAACATTTTGAATAAATAAGCGATAGTAGCTTAGGAAGCAGAGAAGCCTCCTTACCTCACCAATGGTCTGTGGAGTATGATCTTTGAGTGACAGAACTGCTTCAAGATCTTTGGGATCAATTCGCACACCTTAAGCAGACACAAGACGACCCACATATCTGACTTCACTACGGAAGAGCTCACATTTTTCAGGCCGAAGTTTGACCCCTTGACATTGGAGGGCTTGGAGAACCTTGCGAATCACTTCCAAATGTCCATCAAAAGACTTGGCTTAACATAGCACGTCATCAAGGTATGGTATGCAACATTCGTCCCTGAGGGAATTCAGCATTTCCTCCATGCTGAACTGGAACACAGCAGGTGCATTGGACAGGCCGAATGGAATTCTTACCCATTTATAAAGCCCCCAAGGTGTTATAAAAGCTGTCATGCGCCTGCAACCTTCGGCTATGAAGCCCTGATGGTAAGCTTTTCCATGGTCAAGAATACTGAACCATGCATAACCCCCCAGTGCATCAAGCAAGTCTTGGATTCTCTGCAGAGGGTGCCTATCTGGTACAGTCTTTTTATTGAGGAGAGGATAAACTATACACAGGCGGAGCGAACCATCCTTCTTTCGGACGCAGACTACTGGTGCAGAATAAGGGGACTTGGACTTCACAATCCACCATTTTGCTAGGAGATCTTGAATATGGTCCTTGACTTCTTGGAACAAAGGCTTATTTACCGAAGAGTATGACCGCTGCACTGGTATGTCATCTTTGAGATTAATTGACATTTGCAAGCTTGGGATGCAACCAAGGTCGCTCTTATCATGAGAAAAGGCCTTAGACTCTTCATACAGCATCTTTCTTACTCCCTCCTGCTGTTTCCGACTCAAATGGTTGAGGTCTACAGGTGGGTGCCACAGTGTCAAGGTTTCTTGAGTAACTAAAGTAGTCATACCCTGGGCCCTTACACCAGACTTCATGCTTTCTGGTTGCTCTGCCTCCAGTACTTTTTCAATTGGCTGAATATAACCAAGAATTGTATTACCAGTCATTCGGTTAGATCACGAGTACTGCGTTAGCCTTAAAAAGCAGCGTTGAGAGGTTCCAACGCTGCTTTTTAACGCCCGCTGGTATTACGAGTCCTGCAGGTACAGGTGTACCGCTCACTTTTCTTCTGCGACTCAAGGCTACCGCAAATCCCCTTACGTCAATTGCGTATCCTATCTTTTTAATGGGATTTGCCCAACGCTGGTATTACAAGTCTTGGAAGAAGTGAGCGGTAGACCCTCTCCTGTCAAGACTCCTACCGCATTTGAAAGTCAGTAGTTAAGAATTTTATGGGCTAATGCCAGAATATAAAGCTCTTAACTAAAGTGCTAAAAAGTACACTAACACTCATAAACTACCTATTAACCCCTAAACCGAGGCCCCCCCACATCGCAAACACTAAAATACATTTTTTAACCCTTAATCTGCCGACCGGACATCGCCGCCACCTACATTATACCTATGAACCCCTAATCTGCTGCCCCTAACATCGCCGACACCTACATTATATTTATTAACCCCTAATCTGCCACCCCCAACGTTGCCGCTACCTACCTACAATTATTAATCCCTAATCTGCCGACCGGACATCGCCGCCACTTTAATAAATGTATTAACCCCTAAACCACTGCACTCCCGCCTCACAAACACTAGTTAAATTTTATTAACCCCTAATCTACCGTCCCTAACATCGCCGACACCTACCTACATTTATTAACCCCTAATCTGCCGCACCCAACGTCGCCGCTACTATATTAAATGTATTAACCCCTAAACCTAAGTCTAACCCTAACCTTAACCCCCCCTAACTTAAATATAATTTAAATAAATAAATATAAATAAAATTACTATCATTAACTACATTATTCCTATTTAAAACTAAATACTTACCTATAAAATAAACCCTAATATAGCTATAATATAACTAATAGTTACATTATAGCTATTTTAGGATTTATTTTTATTTTACAGGCAACTTTGTATTTATTTTAACTCGGTACAATAGTTATTAAATATTTGTTAACTATTTAATAACTACCTAGCTAAAATAAATGCACATTGACCTGTAAAATAAACCCTAACCTAAGTTACAATTACACCTAACACTACTCTATAATTAAATTAATTACCTAAACTACCTACAATTAAATTAAATAAACTAAATTACGAAGAAAAAAACCACTAAATTACAGATTTTTTTTTTACAAATTTTAAAACTAATTACACCTAATCTAATCCCCCTAATAAAATAAAAAAGCCCCCCAAAATAAAAAAAAATCCCTACCCTATACTAAATTACAAATAGCCCTTAAAAGGGCCTTTTGCGGGGCATTGCCCCAAAGTAATCATCTCTTTTACCTGTAAAAAAAAAATACAATACCCCCCAACATTACAACCCACCACCCACACACCCCTACTCTAAAACCCACCCAATCCCCCCTTAAAAAAACCTAACACCAACCCCCTGAAGATCACCCTACCTTGAGCCATCTTCACCCAACCGGGCACAAGTGAACCTCCAGAGGGGCAGAAGTCTTCATCCGATCGGGGCAGAAGAGGTCCTCCAGATGGCAGAAGTCTTCATCCAGGCGGCATCTTCTATCTTCATCCTTCCGGAGCGGAGCGGGTCCATAATCAATCCAGCCGACGCGGAGCATCCTCTTCAAACGAAGTCCTAACAAAGAATGAAGGTTCCTTTAAATGACGTCATCCAAGATGGCGTCCCTTGAATTTCGATTGGCTGATAGAATCCTATCAGCCAATCGGAATTAAGGTAGGAAAAATCCTATTGGCTGATGATCCAATCAGCCAATAGGATTGACCTTGCATTCTATTGGCTGTCTGATTGGAATAGCCAATAGAATGCAAGGTCAATCCTATTGGCTGATTGGTCACATCAGCCAATAGGATGAGAGCAAGTGAAATCTTATTGGCTAGTGAATAGCCAATAGAATGAGAATAAGTGAAATCATATTGATGTGAAAATGTCTGCGAATAGGAATGCAAAGTACCCCAATAAATATGGGGTACCTTGCATTTAATCTTCAGTATGTGGCGGACGATCACATGAAGAGGAACCTCCACGCTGCCGAGGAGTACCGCCGCAGAGGACCATCGTCGCCTCAGAGGATCACTACACCTGGAAACCCCGCTCCGCATCTCTGCTCAGCACTGCCTTTGCAGTGGATGAAGATGATGGAACTGTCTGGAAGAAGACCTTCTCCGTCGGACTTCAGGAACCATGAGTACCTATTTGGGGCTTTTTTTCTTTTAAATAAACTTTTATTTGGATTTAAAAGTAGCAAGTAACCATTGGAGACACGCAGGGCCCATTACACATAAAGACACAAATTAAAGATTTGGACACACATGTCAAGTTGCATTTACTATCAGGATATTGATATGTAAAGAAGTCCTTCCATAATAAGAGAAGAAAACATTAATTAAACCATTCTGATATATGAAAACAAGTGTATGAACGATACATTACATCAGAATCTCTAAAGTCAAAGGGGGGGGGAGTGAGAGGGAGGGGAGAGTGCAGTTCCCGTCAGTAAATTCCTAGAGGAGGGGTCAGATAGGCGGAAGCAGTCAACTATCTTATTAGGTGTTGGGTGAAGCATCTGCCACAATGTATCATATTTGTCTTTCCAGTCCGCCCAGGCCATCTCAAACAGATCAGATTTATTTAGCGAATGATATATATATCTTTTTCCATGGTGTACAGATAAGCCATAGTGTTTAGAATCTCAGCCCACCTTAGGGGGAGCACTTTTTTCCAGGACCTAGCGATATTAGTTTTGATAGAGGACAAGTGATATATGCATATCAGACTATGGTGTTTAGGAAGGGTATGTAGATCCAGATGTAGAAGAGCTATGGCCGGATTTCTAGGTATTCTAATCTCAAGTGTGACTAGGGTACTGAAGCACAGGTTCCATAAGGGTTTCATTTTTGGACATTCCCACCATGTATGGAGCATGTCACCAGGAAGACCACAGTCCCTCCAACATAAGGGGGAAGTCCCCGGGAACATTTTAGATAGCCGCGTAGGGACCAGATACCAATGGGATATGACTTTGTAGTATGTTTCAAGCATTGTTATGCAGTGTAATGTTTTCTTAGTCAGCGTGAGAGCTCTTTGCCAAGTGTTTACAGGGATGCGAATGTGTAGGAGGGTGTCCCACCTAAGTAGGTGAGGGTCAGGGTCAGGTGGAATTGCTCCTTCAAGTAGATTGTAATGTGTTGACAGTGGTCTGAAAAGTCTGTGACCCCTGTGCCAGATGGACTCCCATGTGGCAAGTGGATGGAAGAGATTGGGGCGAAATCCCCAACTTGTGAGGAAACTTTTAATTCTAATAAGTTCAAAGTGGAGGAACGAACGAATAGTTGTGTGTGGATCTAGTAGGTCTAGCTCAATAAAACCATCTTGGTGGGTCGTGGACCAAAAATCCGAAACTCGCCTGACACCTAATTGGGCCCATGTGTGTGGATGATTTTCCGCAAGGCCCGTAAGGAGACCAGCAACTGAGGTAACCAGGGAGGGGTGGGGTGCTATCAAACGGCGGTGACAAATCCTATTTGGGACTTTAGTGTAAGATTTTTTTTTTTTTTTTAATTAGGGTTTTTTGGGCAATTTTAAATAGAGCTGAATGCCCTTTTAAGGGCAATGCCCACCCAAATGCCCCTTTAGGGGAAATGGATAGTTTAGGTTTATTAGTGTTAATTTTTTTTTTATTTTGGGGGTTTGGTAAGGGCCCTTTTAAGGGCTATTGGTAGTTTAGATTAGAATAGAATTTTATTTTGGGGTGGTTTTTTTAAAAAAAAAAAAGGGGTAATAGATTAGGAATATTTATTTTTTATTTTGGATACTTTAGTTTGTTTTTCTGTAATCTTACCTTTTTTATTTTATGTAAACTTAGATTTTTTTTAATATTTTGTAATTTTAGGATTTTTTTAGTTTTTGTAATTTACTGTAAGTTATTTGTTAAAATAATTTAGGTTTTTAATTTTTTTAAGATTCTAATTTAATTAGGGTTAATTTATGGGGGTGTTAGGTTAGGGGAGATAGTTATTAGAAAAAAAAACTGTGTTTTTGATATATTTAGGACAGTAGTCCATAAAAATACAGTAGCTTAAATATTTATATAAAAGCAGAATTACAAAATAGTTTTTGTATACATCTGTAGCTTAAAAAATAATTAGACTGTCCTCTAGGCAGGCTTATCGACTAGTAATATATAAATGCATGTTGGGATAATATGCTACAATACTTAAAAACAAATAACAGTGCCGTGACTGTTATCAGGCACACAAGTTTAATTTGTGTATACTGTATATGTATAAATTTGTGTGTCCAGATCCTTTTAGCCTATTCTTACATATGCAGAAAAACAGAAAAAAACTTGAAAAAGAAAAAGAATTGAGTCAACTTTGTCTGTTTTAAATTAACTAGACATGATAAGATACTTCACAGGGGCGATACAGGCTTTATCAGAGGCGTAACTAGAAACCACAGGGGCCCGATCCGATATGCAGTGTCGCCTGCAAAAGCCGGCAGCGCCAAATTTTGCGCTGGTTTGGTATCACATATACGGCGTAACCTAGAAGTTACGCTCAATCTAAAAAGACAGAGGAGAGGAGCGCAGACTCAAATGTAGAGTATAAAAAGTTTTAATGTAAAATCCACACAGACAAATGGCAACTCACAAGATGCATAATATAAAACAGCGTATCACGTGTTAAAAACACTATATAACTTATCCCCTCAGCGAGTGTGTCCAGGACAGCTCCAGGAGAGACAGGTGTATAGCTGTGTTGTTCCCACGGACGCCAGAAACCAGGCTGGCAGAGAATGAAGAGTACAAAGTCCGTTTCCAGGATATAGACAATTAGAGGGTGATGAGCTACCAAATTATATATTTCATATTACACATAAAAACGATCATAGGCTCTCAAACCACAAAGTTCCTGGATGCAGACATGGAACTAGGGACGGCCTCACAGGATCTGATTGACTGACGAAAAAAGGGGCTGGGCTCTACGCGTTTCGTCCCAGTGATGTAGGGACTTTCTCAAGAGTGATTAGCTTGGATCGTCCAAACCTTTTAATAGGAGGTGTATAATAACACTCCCACAAATACCACCAATGAGATGACTGTGGCTTGTCAATAAGAAATGGCATAAACGATATGCACGATCAGGAAGGGATAATGTGAACAGACAATTTATATGGCATAATTCATGTTCATATATGATGTAGTGAATGGGCAATTAAAATATATATATATAACAAACATTAAAATCGTTTTACAATCTTAAAAAAGATTAGACGCTATTAAGCTAACATTCTTTTTACATGACAGTAAAACTTAATTAACACATGAGATAAACGATCTTGATATATGGTTATTTATAATAGCTAAATATGATAAAAATGAGTGTGATCTTATAAACACACCAATTCATAAAATATTAAAACAATATTGAACAAAAACAAGGATGCTAAAAAAAAACAATGAAGTCAATATACGAAAAAAAATTCAAATGTCACTTATGCAATTAATAAAAGAGGGAATAAGATTTTCTTTAAATGGCTATCATATAGGGCAAAAGCGTAAAATCCATTGGAAAGACAGTTAATTAAATGCTATATATTAATAGAGGGAACTAAAGAAAGGCTTGGAGATCAATCTCAATGCTTAACCCCTTAATGACCACAGCACTTTTCCATTTTCTGTCCGTTTGGGACCAAGGCTATTTTTACATTTTTGCGGTGTTTGTGTTTAGCTGTAATTTTCCTCTTACTCATTTACTGTACCCACACATATTATATACCGTTTTTCTCGCCATTAAATGGACTTTCAAAAGATACCATTATTTTCATCATATCTTATAATTTACTATAAAAAACATTATAAAATATGAAGAAAAATGGAAAAAAACACACTTTTTCTAACTTTGACCCCCAAAATCTGTTACACATCTACAACCACCAAAAAACACCCATGCTAAATAGTTTCTAAATTTTGTCCTGAGTTTAGAAATACCCAATGTTTACATCTTCTTTGCTTTTTTTGCAAGTTATAGGGCCATAAATACAAGTAGCACTTTGCTATTTCCAAACCACTTTTTTTCAAAATTAGCGCTAGTTACATTGGGACACTAATATCTTTCAGGAATCCCTGAATATCCATTGACATGTATATATTTTTTTTTCAAAGACATCCCAAAGTATTGATCTAGGCCCATTTTGGTATATTTCATGCCACTATTTCACCGCCAAATGCGATCAAATAAAAAAAATTGTTCACTTTTTCACAAATTTTTTCACAAACTTTAGGTTTCTCACTGAAATTGTTTACAAACAACTTATGCAATTATAGAATAAATGGTTTGAAATGCTTCTCTGGGATCCCCTTTGTTCAGAAATAGCAGACATATATGGCTTTGGCTTTGCTTTTTGGTAATTAGAAGGCTGCTAAATGCCACTGCGCACAATACGTGTATTATGCCCAGCATTGAAGGGGTTAATTAGGGAGCATGTAGGGAGCTTCTAGGGTTAATTTTAGCTTTAGTGTAGTGTAGTAGACAACCTCAAGTATTGATCTAGGCCCATTTTGGTATATTTCATGCCCCCATTTCACCGCCAAATGCGATCAAAGTAAAAAAAACGTTAATTTTTTCACAATTTTAGGTTTCTCACTGAAATTATTTACAAACAGCTTGTGCAATTATGGCACAAATGGTTGTAAATGCTTCTCTGGGATGCCCTTTGTTCATAAATAGCAGACATATATGACTTTGGCGTTGCTTTATGGTAATTAGAAAGTCGCTAAATGCTGCTGCGCATCACACGTGTATTATGGCTAGCAGTGAAGGGGTTAATTAGGTAGTTTGTAGGGAGCTTGCAGGGTTAATTTTAGCTTTAGTGTAGAGATCAGCCTCCCACCTGACACATCCCACCCCCTGATCCCTCCCAAACAGCTCCCTTCTCTCCCCCACCCCACAATTGTCCCCGCCATCTTAAGTACTGGCAGAAAGTCTGCCAGTACTAAAATAAAAGTTTTTTTTTTTAAGAAAAAAAAAGAAGCATATTTACATATGCTGTGTTTAGGATCCCCCTTAACCCCCAACCTCCCTGATCCCTCCCCAAACAGCTCTCTAAGCCTCCCTCTTAGCCTTATTGGGGGCCATCTTGGGTACTGGCAGCTGTCTGCCAGTACCCAGTTTGAACAATCAAATGTTTATTTTTATTTTTTTTATTTTTTATTTTTCTGTAGTGTAGCTCAATCCAACAACCCCCCCCCCCCCCCCCACAGACCAACCCCCACCACCTAAATAACACCTAAGGTTTTTTTTTATATATTTAAATTTTGTCCCAAAATAAAAAAATTTCCGTAGTGTAGCGGTTACCACCCGCTCCCTCCCCGTGCACGCGCCCGCCCCCTCGTGCACGCGCGCGCGCCCCCGGACTTACCCGCCCACGATCCCGCCCCCCTCCACATGACCAGGGCCATCGATGGCCGCCACCCACCTCCCACACCGGCTCCCACCCACCAACGATACCGGCCATCGATGTCCGGTGCAGAGAGGGCCACAGAGTGGCTCTCTCTGCATCGGATGGCCGTAAAAGGTTATTGCAGGATGCCTCCATATCGAGGCATCACTGCAATAACCGGAAAGCAGCTGGAAGCGATCAGGATCGCTTCCAGCTGCTTTCCACACCGAGGACGTGCAGGGTACGTCCTCAGGCGTTAACTGCCTTTTTTCTGAGGACGTACCCTGCACGTCCTCGGTCGTTAAGGGGTTAACCCATTGGGTTCCAAACAATTAAGGGTCTTTATCCAAAAAGTTTCCCTCTTTCTCAGTTTTAAAAGCCTATTGGTATCCCACACACTGGGTTTTACCCATTCTACGATTTTAACTGAAAGATCGGACGGATTGAGGTTGTGAAAAAACTTGAAATAGCGTGAAACACTATGGTTATCAAACCCAGATTCTATATTTCTTATATGCTCCCTAATCCTATATTTTATCTTGCGCTTCGTGCGAACTATGTAGATTAACCCACATTTGCAAATGAATTGGTAAACCACATAGGTAGTGTGGCATGTGCACCTGTCCTTGCAGGGGTACCTTTTAGTTCCATTATAATTTGAAAAATGAGTAGAATTACGATCTATCAAAGGGCATAATACACACTCAGAAGTTTTGCATGAATAAAGACCATTTCCCCCCCCACACCAACTATTCATCGTTGTGAAGTTTTGTTTTGTATTTCTTAACTTAGTGGGGGCAATGTAATTTTTAATGTCCTTGTTTTTCTTAAAAATGACAGTAGGTTTTTCCCCTAAAATCTGGTTAAGGATAGGATCAAGTTTGAGGACTTTCCAATGTTTTTTCAAAATTTTTTGAATTTTAAAATGTTGGTTATTATACTGAGTAACAAATTTTGAACAGTTTTTTCTATCTTTCTTCGATTTATTACTATCATTATGAGAAATGTCTATTAAGGCAGCTCTGTCCATCATATCAACCTTCTTTTTATTTTACATTAAAACTTTTTATACTCTACATTTGAGTCTGCGCTCCTCTCCTCTGTCTTTTTAGATTCTGTGTATACAATCAAGGTCTGTGGATTCACCTGCTATAGAGGAGCAGCCGGATTTTTGTGCACTACCTGCAAAACTTTGGATTTGAACATTTACATGTTTATATACTGACTTTTACTGCATACTATTTTATATCCAGTATATTCATATATTATATATTATATGTGCTTTTAATACAGTTTCTATATATATTTTTATTCTTGAATTTAAAAGGATCAGCGCTACTTTGGAGTGTTTTTAACACATTTTTTCCTTTTAGAAGTTACGCTCGTATATTTCTGCCTTCGGCCGTAGTTTTTTGGGCCATAGACAGGTATACCAAACCAGCGCAGTTTGGTATCCAATATACAGCGTAAGGACTTACATGGCGAAAATGGAGAAATCTTACTCCATTTTCACCTTGCCACAAAATGCAGCCGTAGAAAGCCTTACGCTGTGTATTGGAGCCCCGTAACTCCCTAAACTAGCTGCAAAATAAAACCTAACACCTAACGCATGTGCAATGTCTATCTACCTGTCAACCGCGATCTGCTAAATAAAACCTAACACCTAACGCATGCGCAATGTCTGTCTACCTGTCAACCGCGATCCCCCGCCGCAATCCCTAATAAAGTATTTAACCCCTAAACCGCCGCTCCCGGACCCCGCCGCCACCTACATTAAAAGTATAACCCCCTAATGTGATCCCCCTACACCGTCGCCAGCTACATTACATACCCCCTAATGTGAGCTCCTTACACCGCCTCCATCTACATTATCTACCCCCTAATGTGAGCCCCTTACACCGCCGCCATCTACATTATCTACCCCCTAATGTGAGCCCCTTACACCGCCGCCATCTACATTATCTACCCCCTAATGTGAGCCCCTTACACTGCCGCCAGCTACATTAAATTACCACCTAATGTGAGCCCCTTACACCGCCGCCAGCTTTATTAAACTACCCCCTAATGTGAGCCCCTTACACCGCCTCTAGCTAAATTAAACTACCCCCTAATGTGAGCTCCTACACCGCCGCCAGCTATATTAAACTAATTAACCCCTAATCTAATCCCCCTACACCGCCGCCAGCTATATTAAATTAATTAACCCCTAATCTAATCCCCCTACACCGCCGCCAGCTATATTAAATACATTAACCCCTAATCTAATCCCCCTAAAGTAATCACCTCTATTACCAGCCCTTAAAAGGGCCTTTTGCGTGACATTGCCCCAAAGTAACAGCTCTATTGCCAGCCCTTAAAAGGGCTTTTTGCGGGGCATGCCCCAAAGAAATCAGCTCTTTTACCAGCCCTTAAAATGGCTTTTTGCGGGGCATTGTCACAAAGAAATCAGCTCTTTTGCATCTAATCTAAATCCCCCTACACCGCCGCCACCTATAATAAATGTATTACCCCCTAATCTAATCCCCCTACACCGCCGCCACCTATATTAAATAGATTACCCCCTAATCTAATCCCCCTACACCGCTGCCACCTATATTAAATAGATTACCCCCTAATCTTATCCCCCTACACCGCCGCCACCTATATTAAATAGATTAACCCCTAATCTAATCCCCCTACACCGCCGCCAGCTATATTAACTATATTAACCCTAATTATATTAGTGTTAATCTAGTTAATAATGTTATTATATTATATATATTAACTATATTAACCCTAATTATATTAGGGTTAATATAGTTAATATCGTTATTATATTATATATATATTAAGTATAATAACCCTATCTAACTCTAACATCCCTAACTAAATTCTTATTAAAATAAATCTAATTAATATTAATATTATTAATTAAAACATTCCTATTTAAATCTAAATACTTACCTATAAAATAAACCCTAAGATAGCTACAATGTAATTAATAATTACATTGAAGCTATTTTAGGGTTTATATTTATTTTACAGGTAACTTGGTATTTATTTTAACTAGGTACAATAGCTATTAAATAGTTAATAACTATTTAATAGCTACCTAGTTAAAATAATTACCAATTTACCTGTAAAATAAATCCTAACCTAAGTTACAAATACACCTACACTATCAATAAATTAAATAAACTACAAATATCTAAACTAAACTACAATTAAATACACTAGACTAAATTACAAAAAAACAAAACACTAAATTACAAAAAATAAAAAAGGTTACAAGAATTTTAAGCTAATTACACCTATTCTAAGCCCCCTAATAAAATAACAAAGCTCCCCAAAATAAAAAAAATTCCCTACCCTAATCTAAATTACAAAAGTTAACAGCTCTATTACCTCACCAGCCCTTAAAAGGGACTTTTGTGGGGCAAAGAAATGAGCTCTTTTGCCTGTAAAAAAAGCAACACCCCCCCCCATTACAACCCACCACCCACATACCCCTACCCCAGAAATTTTTTACTTACGCAGATTTATGGACATCGCTGGTTTGTGAGACTTACGGTACTTTAGCCTCTGACGGCGCCGTATATGGGATAGCTCGAGTTGCGAGCTGAAACTACGGGCGGCGCAGGTTTCCACGCTTGCGCCGAAACCCGCACGTATATCGGATCGTGCCCCAGGTTTTTGGTTTAGATTAACAATAAGGGATATAAATATCCTGCATAAAAAGTATGAGGCTTTTTCTATCACAATAGTGTGTTTTGAAACATTTCTCACACTATAAAACGTTCTGTAAAAAGGCTAAATTTCTAACATTGAAATAAATTATCTGCATCGTTCTCACTGAACACTGTAAAAATTGTTTGGATACATTTCTGTCTAGAAACAAAATTCATGGATATGATTGCTAGTATTAAATGGGTCACCTTTTAGTGGGATTATTTAAGGTTAACTGGAGCTTTTTGTAAGTATTTTAGATTTGTATAGGTTGAACTCGATGGACTTCGCTTTTTTTTCCAACCTCGTCTACTATGTTACTGTGTTACTATGTTACTATGTTACTGTTTTACTATGTTACTGTGTTATTATGTTACTATGTTACTGTGTTACTGTGTTACTATGTTACTGTGTTTCTATGTTACTATGTTACTGTGCTACTGTGTTACTGTGTTACTGTGTTACTATGTTACTGTGTTACTGTGTTACTATGTTACTGTGTTGCTATGTTACTATGCTACCTATTGTGTTTTTGTAAACTGTATCATGCTAATCACGTTTTGCAACTGGATTTCATTCTACCCACCACTTTTATGCAATATCACTGTACCAACAGGAATTGCTTACACCGGTCTGCAGAGTGAGAATGCATAAATGCAGTTGGTAGAGTGAGATGAAATTTGCTGCTGATACAGTGCAATACAGTTTGCTTAAAGGGCAGTCTACTCCAGAATTTTTATTGTTTAAAAAGATAGATAATCCCTTTATTACCCATTACCCACCTTTGCATAACCAACACTGTTATATTAATATACTTTTTACCTTTGTGATTACCTTGTATCTAAGCCTCTGCAGACTGACCCCTTATTTTAGTTTTTTTGACAGTTGCACTTTAGCCAATCAGTGCTGACTCATAGGTCACTCCACGTGTGTGAGCACAATGTTATCTATATGGCACACATGAACTAACACCCTCTAGTTGTGAAAAACTGTCAAAATGCTCTGAGAAAATTGGTGACCTTCAAGGGCTTAGAAATTAGCACATAAGCCTACCTAGGTTTAGCGTTCAACAAAGAATACCAAGAGAACAAAGCAAATTTGATAATAAAAGTATATTGGAAAGTTGTTTAAAATTGCATGCCCTATCTGAATCATGAAAGTTTAATTTGGACTAGACTGTCCCTAAATGTATCAGTACACTTCACATCTTGTGAGTATGCTCTAAAGTTGCTGCACTGTTGTGAGCTTTTATTTTGGAGGTGAGAAGAGCTTGGAGATTCTGAGGACGTGGACAGCTTTGATCCCTGAAAGTGGCACATCGCCACCAACTTTGCTACATATTTGTCTGCTATACACGGTTTAGGAGAACCGGGGCTGGCAGCGAACACCTACAGGGAAGTGCTAACATTGGTTTAATACTATATTTGTTACACCTCTAATAAAAGTTTTCTCCTTGAATCAACCACCCTTTTGGGGAAGAAGTGCTTCCCCAAAGTTCTCCTAAACCAACTACCCTTTATTTTAAGATAATGACCTCTTGTTCTAGAATTGCTTTTTTTCAATTGTACCCATTTTTGTCTCCAAGCTATACATATTTAGGTCATTGAGCCTTTTTTAGACCAAAATTAATTCTCCAAATTAACTAAGCTCTCTGTTCCACTTGCCAGTGAGCATTGAATTTCCTAAAACGCAGGCAGCAATTGGTTAATTTAGGTAAATTCTCATCCAGCACCTGTTCAATCACCAATGGTGCTCATCAAGGATGTGAGCTCTCTCCACTGCTCTTCTCTCTTTACACAAATGACTGCATCTCATCTGACTTCACTATTAAGCTTCTGAAGCTCGCACCTGACACCATTGTCATTGGCCTTATTTAAAATGGAGATGAGTTTGCTTACAGACATGAAGTTTATCAGTTCACTGTCTGATGCAGTAAAAACAGCTTAGAACTAAACATGCTTAAAACAGTGGAGATGATAGTGAGCTTCAGGAACAAAACAACACTTCTGTCAGGGTTTTTTCCCATGTGCTGCTGGCAGCCATTTTGCTTACCTTTTCTTGCGGAATCTGGTGCAGAGTGTGTGATGCTGCTCCTTTCCTGCACGCCCTCTTATGGCCAGACTGTTGTACATCATCCGTGTGAGACAGGTTGCAGTCTCAGAATTGTGATGTCATCACTTATTATTTTAAGGGCCTCTGTTTAGAATGCTTTGTCCTTGCGTTGTCTCAGACCTGTTTGTGAGTTCCTGTTCCTGTGTATTACCTGGCTGTCTGACATCCATCCTGGTTCCTGACTCGGCTCTTCTGACTACTCGCTTTGGCTCCTGACTCGGTTCGTCTGGCTACTAGCTCTGGCTTTGACTCCTGGCTTGTTATTTGACTTGTGGACTTTTTATTATTATTTTTGTTATTAATAAAGGTGTGATTATTTTTGCACTTCTCGTCTCAGTCTGATTCCTGGCACCCTAACATTATGCAAGGGCCATGAATCCTGATGATGCTAATAATCCACCTTTACCTACCATCATTTCCAGGATGGATGAACAGGATCACCGCTTGGATCAATTTGCACTAGCCCTGAAAACCCTGCTGACTCACACTGCACATTTGGACCACAGTGCCCCACAAGTTTTGGCTGCTCCTGTTTCCGCTGCTGCACCTAGTCCTACCAGGAGCCTGTCCGTTCTGCATCTCTACCTCAGCGATATGGAAGCGATCCTATTCAGTGCAGAGGGTTTTTGAACCAGGTTGGCATTTACATTGCGATGTTACCTCAGGCGTTTCCCTCTAACAGAGCTAAGGTGGGATTTCTCATCTCCTTACTCTCTGACACAGCTCTTGCCTGGGCTAATCTTGTGTGAGAGTAATAAACCTGTGATTTCAAATTACCCTGAATTTGTGGCCTCCTTTCGAAGGGTATTTGATGTTCTGGCTCGCTCCTCCTCTGCTGCTAAATGACTCATGACCATTCAGCAAGGTACAAGATCTGTTGCTCAGTATGTCATTGTGTTCCTTACGCTTGCCGCAGATGTAGGTTGGAACAAGGAAGCCCTTGTTGCCGCCTTCTTTCATTGGCTCTCTGATGCGATTAAAGACAAAGTTGCTTTCAGAGATTTACCAGAGGATCTCGAGGCATTGGTGTCTTTTTTTATCCTAATTGACATCAGACTCAGAGAGAGGCCCTCTTTCAAGGAGTGTTTGCGGAAGCCTCCTGTTCCATTGTCTCCTACATATTCATTCCCACCCATGTCTCTCTCCTCTAATGCCTCCTGGTCCCGAGTCTCCAGGTACTGCTGAGCCGATGCAGTTTGGATTCACGCGTCTCTCCGTGGTGGAGAGGGTCTTTAGGAGGAGGGAGGGGGTCTGTCCCTATTGTGGGTTACAGGGCCACCTTTTAAATTCTTGCCCTACACAGTCGGGAAATGCTCGTACCTAAGGTCCTGTTGGGGGCAGACCTTGGTGGTTATCCTCGTCCCCGGAACCGCTAAAGGAGGAACCTTTGGTCACGGTTGTCCTTTCCTGGGTGGACTCCTCCATAGTCACCCAGGCTCTTGTTGACTCCGGTACTTTGGGCTATTTCATTGACAGTGCCGCGTACAGTATTTGGTTCACTGGAGGGGCGACGGTCCTAAGGTTCATGGGTTCCCTCCTCTGATGTTCAAGCTCCCGCCCTCCTCTGTGCCTTCCATGCCCGTTTCCCCAATAAGCCTTTTGTCCTCCCGCTGGGGAGGGGTCATTGAGGGGAGGGTACTGTCAGGTTTTTTCTCCCTGCTTTGTTTGCCATGTGCTGCTGGCAGCCATTTTGCTTACCTTTTCTTGCTGAACCTGGTGCAGAGTGTGTGATGCTGCTCATTTCCTGTAGGCCCTCTTATGGCCAGACTGTTGTATATCATCTGTGTGAGACAGGTTGCAGTCTCAGAATTGTGATGTCATCACTCATTATTTAAAGGGCCTCTGTTGAGTATGCTTTGCCCTTGCGTTGTCTCAGACCTGTTTGTGAGTTCCTGTTCTTGTGTATTACCTGGCTGTCTGATGTCCCTCCTGGTTCCTGACTCGTCTGACTACCAGCTCTGGCTTTGACTCCTGGCTTGTTATTTGACTTGACTTGATTATTTTTGCACTTCTCGTCTCAGTCTGATTCCTGGCACCCTGACAACTTCCTCCCCTCACCATCCTAAATAATACTGTAGCCAATGTGGAGTCCTTCAGGTTCTTGGGCTCTACCATCTCACAATACCTAAAGTGGAAGCCTCACATTGATTCTGTACTGAAAAACAGATGCTATATTTCTTTGCCAATTAAAGAAGTTCAATCTTTCACAGAAGATGCTGACAATGAACCGTTTGGGCTGCTGAGAGGGTTATTGGTGTTCCCCTGTCCTCACTTTAGGATCTGTACACTTTCAGATTGAGAAAGAAGACTAGTAAAATCATTAGTAACTTCACTCACCCTGGCCACAACATCTTTGAATTGTTGTCTTCTGGAAGGTATCTGAAAGAATTCAGTACTAGAACATCTAGGTACAAGAGCAGCTTTTTTTTCCACAGGCCATTTACCTTATGAACCATTAGTCTACCTCTATGGTTCTTCTCAGTGGAACACTCCCAGTGCTGGTGCAATCCTTACTGTTAGTGCAATTCTCTATGGTAATAGAGTCTCTTTAATATATTGCATTTTTTGCACATTTATTCTAACTCCCAGAATATGTTATTCTGTCTTGGTAATTGTGTTCTATATTGTACATTGTATCTGTTTTTACTTGTGTATCTGTTGTGATATTGTATTTATAACGTGGAAGCTCAATCACAAAGAAAAATATCTTGTGTATGCATCTTTTAAGGCAACTAGGTGAATAAGAGCTTTCTGCCAGATGCATGTTGCCACAGGAAGAACTAAAGTATAATGTGCATGTTTACAGTGCTTGATTCTCTGACCCTGATGATGAAAACATCACGAGACCCACAAGAAATTGCCTTTTTGGCCTAGACAGTTTTGCAATACGTGGGTCTGGCGATATATTAAAAGAAAGTGGGTTGACCCTCTCTGCTCTGACAAGTGGCAATGTGTCTTCCATACGCAATAATAGTAATCTCAGTTTCAGTATAAGTCCAAAAAAGAGAAATCTCCAGCTGTGAAAAATTAAAAGACCTTTATTTCAATAAAGGGTCCACCCTGTATGAAAATAAAGGTCTTTTAATTTTTCCCAGCTGGAGATTTCTCTTTTTTGGATATGTTGATAGGCATAGTAAGCCTTCTCCGTGATCTGTGAATTGTGTGTGCTGTTTCTCATCTCTTTAGTAAAAGTCTGCCAACATCACCAGTTATCTCAAATTTTGGTGTGTGTGTGTGTGTGTTGGGGGGTATATTCAAAGTATGTTTACACAACATAGACTGTTTTCTAAAACAAAAAATGGTTTCTGTGTAGTAAAACTTTAAATAATACATTTGTAAATTATTTTTTATTGTACATTCAGTAGATATCTCCCACTAAAATGCTGACAAGACTGATATGGCTGAAGAGGTGCATTAAAGGGACAGTCTAGGCCAAAATAAACTTTCATGATTCAGATAGAGCATGTCATTTTAAAAAAAATTCCAATTTACTTTTATCACCAATTTTGCTTTGTTCTCTTGGTATTCTTAGTTGAAAGCTTAACCTAGGAGGTTCATATGCTAATGTCTTAGACCTTGAAGCCCACCTCTTTCAGATTGCATTTTAACAGTTTTTCACCACTAGAGGGTGTTAGTTCACATATTTCATATAGATAACACTGTGCTCGTGCACGTGAAGTAATCTGGGAGCAGGCACTGATTGGCTAGACTGCAAGTCTGTCAAAAGAACTGAAAAAGGGGCAGTTTGCAGAGGCTTAGATACAAGATAATCACAGAGGTTAAAAGTATATTATTATAACTGTGTTGGGTATGCAAAACTGGGAAATGGGTAATAAAGGGATTATCTATCTTTTAAAACAATAAAAATTCTGGTGTAGACTGTCCCTTTAAGATGAAGGATATTTTGTGAAAATTAGAAACTGTACTGTAATGCTTCCACAATAAAATACAAGTTACTCCCATGGAACACCCATGAAACTACCACAGAAGCCTATATATTTGTTATTTCTGCAATCTCCATTATTAATAAAGACAAAAAAAACCCTTTACTATTAAAAACTTATTGCTGTGGAGATGTGGTATGTTATACGTGT
Source organism: Bombina bombina (assembly GCF_027579735.1). Classification (NCBI taxonomy): domain Eukaryota; kingdom Metazoa; phylum Chordata; class Amphibia; order Anura; family Bombinatoridae; genus Bombina; species Bombina bombina. The sequence goes on along the minus strand of NC_069502.1, from coordinate 304,626,881 downwards.
AAATACAATGGCCCAGATTACGAGTTTTGCGTTAGAGGCTATGCGGTGCTAACGAGCAGTTTTGTCTCGCGGGTCACCTACAGCGCTGGTATTACGGGTTTTCTGAAACCCGTCGTTAAAAGACAAGAAGTGAGCGTTGAGCAAAATTTTGCTCATTACCGCACTCCAATACCAGCGCTGCTTAAGTCAGCGGTGAGCTGGTGTAACGTGCTCGTGCACGATTTCCCCATAGGAATCAATGGGGAAAGCCGGCTGAAAAAAAGTTTAACACCTGCAAAAATGCAGCGTAAAGCTCCCTAACGCAGCACCATTGATTCCTATGGGGAAATAAAATTTATGTTTACACCTAACACCCTAACTTGAACCCCGAGTCTAAACACCCCTAATCTTAAACTTATTAACCCCTAATCTGCTGCCCTGACATCGCCGACACCTACATTATATTTATTAAACCCCTAATCTGACGCTCCGGACACCGCCGCCACCTACATTATACTTATGAACCCCTAATCTGCTGCCCCCAACATCGCCGACACCAACTTTATATTTTTTAACCCCTAATCTGCTGCTCCAATGTCACCGTCACCTACCTACACTTATTAACCCCTAATCTGTCGCCCCCAACGTCGCCGCCACTATAATAAACATATTAACCCCTAAACCGCCACACTCCCGCCTCGCAAACATTAGTTAAATATTATTAAACCCTAATCTGCCGGCCCTAACATCGCCGCCACCTACCTACATTTATTAACCCCTAATCTGCCGCCCCAACATCGCCGCCACTATATTAAAGTTATTAACCCCTAAACCGAAGTCTAACTCTAAACCTAACACACCCTAATTTAAATATAATTTAAATAAATCTAAATAAATATTACTATCATTAACTAAATTATTCCTATTTAAAACTAAATACTTACCTGTATTTTTATTTTACAGGCAAGTTTGTATTTATTTTAACTAGGTAGAATAGTTATTAAATAGTTATTAACTATTTAATAACTACTTAGTTAAAATAAAGACACATTTACCTGTAAAATAAAACCTAACTTAAGTTACACTAACACCTAACACTACACTATAATGAAATAAATTAACTAAATTAAATACAATTACCTACATTAAATTAAATTAGCTAAAGTACAAAAAACAAACACTAAATTACAAAAAATAATAAACAAATTACAGAAATTTTAACTAATTACACCTAATCTAATAGCCCTATTAAAATAAAAAAAGCCTCCCCAAAATAAAAAAAACCCTAGCCTAAACTAAACTACCAATAGCCCTTAAAAGGGCCTTTTGCTGGGCATTTCCCCAAAGTAATCATCTCTTTTACTGTAAAAAAAAAATACAAACATCCCCCCTAACAGTAAAACCCACCACCCACACAACCAACCCCCCAAATAAAATACTAGCTAAAAGAACCTAAGCTCCCCATTGCCCTGAAAAGGGCATTTGGATGGGCATTGTCCTTAAAAGGGCAGTTAGCTCTTTTGCCGCCCAAACCCTAATCTAAAAAATAAAACCCACCCAATACACCCTTAAAAAAACCTAACACTAACCCCCTGAAGATCGACTTACCGGGAGACGTCTTCATCCAAGCCGGGCGAAGTGGTCCTCCAGATGGGCAGAAGTCTTCATCCAAGCCGGGCAGAAGTGGTCCTCCAGACGGGCAGAAGTCTTCATCCAGATGGCATCTTCTATCTTCATCCATCCGGCGCGGAGCGGGTCCATCTTCAACACATCTGACGCGGAGCATCCTCTTCATCCGACGACTAAAACAGAATGAAGGTACCGTTAAGTGACGTCATCCAAGATGGCATCCCTTAGATTTCGATTGGCTGATAGAATTCTATCAGCCAATCGGAATTAAGGTTGAAAAAATCCTATTGGCTGTTGCAATCAGCCAATAGGATTGAACTTTCATCCTATTGGCTGATCCAATTAGCCAATAGGATTGAGCTCGCATTCTATGTCAATAGAATGCGAGCTCAATCCTATTGGCTGATTGGGCGTAAAGTTGGCTGAGCGGGCATATAAAAGCAGCGTTAGGACCTCTTAACGCTGTTTTTTTTACCCTAACGCACAACTCGTAATCTAGCCGAATGTTTTTATATATACATATGTATTCATAATATTAATATTTCTAGCTTTATTTATTTATTGCTGATATACTGTAGGTTCTCACTGTTTTAAACTTGTTATATTTATAATATTTTGACTGCATTGTAACAACGTTAGCGCTGCAGAATCTGTTGGCAATCAAATAACCGATAATAATAATGTTTTCTACATTAATAACATGTTTGTTACAGTGCAATCCCAATATATGTATAACACCTTTAGAACGGTGAGAACTTATATCGGCAACGTTAATAAAGCTAGAAAATTGCAGCTACTGTCTTCTGTGCAATCCCGCCCCCTGCCTGTGTACAGCCCATCACGCGCGGGCAGGAGCTGTGAATCTCCTCTGTCGGACTCGACCGAGGAGATTGAATTTCGCCACAATGGAGGTGGCGAAGATCTTAGGGAAGCAGCGGTCTGGTGACCGCTGCTTGATAAATCACAGCGAGCAAGTTCTTGTGAGAACTTGTAGCCGTAGAGGCTTGATAAATCGAGCCCATAGTATGTCATTAAGACACTGAAATGAAATACACTCCCTTAACACACACATTCCCTTATCATAGATCTTCACAGTGGTCACTTATATTAAATTCACTTTTATTTCACAAATGTTTGTTTATGTAATACTGTGATTAGTTATTTCTAAACGAATGACACATACACATACACATAAGAAATTTATTATCACGATCTTAAGATCCTTATTATACTTGGGATAGCTCAATGTGATAGGCTTTTTGCCGGACTAGTACTGTGATTATAATATTGGTATGGATCATGTATTGTCACTTGCAGGGAGCGCGGTCACGAAACCTTGAAAATAGAATAAGTTAGACGTTGGCTCTCCGTTTATAGGGGTGGTTACATCAAGCCCTTGTAGAATTGTTACTATTGGCTAATATGACCATCAGTAATACGACGTAGGGATCTTTAATAGGACGCAAAGCCTATTTGGCATGACGTACACGGAAGTATATCCGTTAGTACTCCTTGGCTAAAAACAATCTGTGTTAGATGTATAAGAACAGCCCCTATAACTGAAAGGTAATGACTTAAATTCACTATACATATAGCGTTTGTCAGTACATGCACCTTCTCGGTCTGCTATTAAACCATTTGGTGATCGGGTTAATTTGTTCATACGTCAGACCATATGTATGTACCTCCCCGTGCCTAATAGTTTTCATAGGGGTTATGATTATACTACAAATACGGAATCTAATGGAACTATTTAAATACCGGATTAAAAAAGGTTAGATGTTATCACTCTCTATATGCATATATAAGACATTAATGGGTAATCTGGATGCATCTATGCAGTAACAGACATACTGGTAATATATAGATTAGACAAACTACTTATTACAGGTGTGATCTTCACATGTCTGTGTATGTGTGTTTATGTGTATGTGTATATATATATATGTATGTAAGTATGGGTATATATATATATATATATATATATATATATATATATATATATATATATATATATATTTATATATGTTATGTATTTATTGTGTGTGCGCGGGTGTACACAATTGTCAGGATTAATGATAACAAGATAATTTTAGATGATCCACAAATAAGATTGGATTTATATAAATTTAGTGATTCTAAACTAATGAAAAGAGACACAGTTGTGTTTATATGATATACACATTTTGGTATATAGGCTGTTGTTAAATAATTGTTGTTGTATGTTTTTAGGTTTTAAAGTATGAAATGATGTTAGACATTTAGGGAAGATTAGGATTGGTCATTTGTTGTATATAAGCCAGAACTCTCATTTAGTGAAGCCTGATGAAACAAACAGAGGTCTGAGAAACGCGTTGCTATCTGTGATTTTAATATCAGCATCATATGTTTGACATCTAATTTTATAATTATCATTAAATATTGGAAATGTTTAACTACGTTTGAGAGTCTGAGCTTATTTTACCTATTGAGGACACCTGGGAGACCGGTACCCATATTGAGTCAGTGAGCTGGGACACTGCAAGTTCCCAGAGTGTTTGACTCAATTGGGTGCCGCTCCATTTGTGAGTATCCATTTGTCATTTACATAGTCCATCTTGTATCAACATTATCACACTAGGAGGCGCCTTTGTCTTGTGATTGTTGTTCATAGAGAAAGCTTTCAAGAAAGACTTTAATTTGTTCTGTGTACCTGTTCCTTCATTCTGAGTTCCACACACCCTCATCCCCTCACAATATTATAGCATTATACAGTAAAACCCTTACTAGTAAAACATTGCATATACATATAACATATACCCACAATCCCACAGCTCTTATAGGTGTATTATTGACAGGGGTCCCCAGATTTTTTGGAGCTAAATTTCCCATGATGCTGAGAAATGTAGTTCCAAAACATCGGGGGGCCCAAGCAGCTGACCCCTGATTATTGATGTCCCATTTTCCCTATTGTATTGTAGCAAAAGGGAGTTTTAGTTGACACATGTAAATAGTATTGCCATACAAAACTGTGTAAAGGGATCATTTAAATTATATCTTCAATGTAGGTATCAATGCTGCTTTTAAATTTTTGCAAGGAATCAGAAAAGTATTGTCACCTACAGAGATGTATAGTATAACACCTCTCGGCTAGACTTTCTTCAAACACTGATTTCAGCCATTTTGAAAATTTTACAGGTGATCGCAAGATGGATCCCTTTTTAAAATATCGCCATTACCCACGATGCTTTGATCATCTGGGCCTCTGCCTCTCCCCCAGGCAATAAGCATCCTGTGCTGTAGCACAGTACTATGCACTCTGATGACAATGGCAATCCAGCTGCTTATTGGTTGTATTTATTCTTTCTTTAATTTGAAGTACAGTAGCAAGACTAACAATTATAATTGTATTAGAAGTTTTAAAGGCAACATAAAATTGTGATTGGGCCAAAACTATGAAAAAAATCTCTTAAATGATGGGAAAAAAGAGGTAAATAAATAGACAAATAACAGCTGGGCAATAATTACAAAAGATAAAGTGTTTGCATTTTTCAACTATATGGCACAATTATGTGGGAAACTGGAATGTGGAGTGCTACACATACGACTTGGTGGCTCTGAGTGTATTCAGCTGTTCCATGATAAAGTAAACACTCGTACAGAATGAAAACTGCAGGTTATGTGTGTTCAAGTTAATCTTGTGAGTTGGAACAGAAGACATTTTAGTGTGGGAAAACCTGTACAGAAAATGAAGTAAGTACAGTATATATGTGTGTGCATAGTGTGAGAGGGGCTATTATAGCTTAGAATATTCTGGGTCAGGGTGGCAAACCTGTTGGTGATAATCTCTTTCATACCCATAATATATATATATATAAAAATGCAAAGCTTAATTGTTAAACAGTTTAAACAGTTGTTAAACAGTTTGAATTAATAAGAGAAGAAGTAATTTACAATTACAGTCAAGGCAAGGCAAACCAAGAAGCATACCAGCAATATCCTGAGCATATTTGCCACAGGTTTGGCACCCCTAACCTAACCATACACCCTAGGTTAAAGTCAGTGATGTTTATATCTACATAACACTAAATTGTTCCATGTTTAAAAGCTCTGTACAAATGTTTGGTGCTGGGAGACAAATATGTGCTATCTGGGGAACAGGGCCTTACAATCTTTCGGTCTCAGCCTACCTTGCTTGTCTTTATTTATTGTATCCTTTATTATAGATCTAAATAATAATCTGTTGGTGCATTATAGATAAAGGTAAATATAATAATCCACTCTGTATTCCAGCACAGCACACCCACTCTAAAATAAACAATGCATGATTACTTTAAAGGGACATGAAACCCACATATTTTCTTTCATGATTCAGACAGAGAATGCAATTTTAACTACCTAAATAATTCCTATTTAAAACTAAATGCTTATCTATAAAATAAACCCTAAGCTAGCTACAATATAACTAATCGTTACATTGTAGCTAGCTTAGGGTTTATTTTTATTTTACAGGCAAGTTTGAATTTATTTTAACTAGGTAGAATAGTTACTAAATAGTTATTAACTATTTACTAACTACCTAGCTAAAATAAATACAAATTTACCTGTAAAATAAAACCTAACCTGTCTTACACCTAACCTTACACTACAATTAATAAATTAAATTAATTAAATACAATTACAAAAACAAACAAACACTAAATTACACAAAATAAAAAAGAAATGATCAGATATTTAAACTAATTACACCTAATCTAATAGCCCTATCAAAATAACCCTCTATCAAAAAAAACCCTAGACTCAACTAAACTACCAATAGCTCTTAAAAGGGCCTTTTGCGGGGCATTGCCCCAAAGACATCAGCTCTTTTACCTATAAAAAAATACAAACAACCCCCCAACAGTAAAACACACCTCCCACACAACAGACCCCCAAATAAAATCCTAACTAAAAAAAACTAAGCTCCCCATTGGCCTGAAAAGGGCTTTGAATGGGCATTGCCCTTAAAAGGGCATTTAGCTCTTTTTCAGCCCAAAAGTCCTAATCTAAAAATAAAACCCACCCAATAAACCCTTAAAAAAACCTAACACTAACCCCCAAAGATCCACTTACAGTTTTGAAGACCGGACATCCATCCTCAACGAAGCCGGGAGAAGTCTTCATCCAAGCGGCAATAAGTCCTCAACGAAGCCGGGAGAAGTCTTCATCCAAGCTGGCAGAAGTGGTCCTCCAGACGGGCAGAAGTCTTCATCCAGATGGCATCTTCTATTTTTATCCATCCGGCATGGAGCGGCTCCATCTTCAAGACATTCGGCGCAGAGCATCCTCTTCAATCGAAGTCCAGAATGAAGGTTCCTTTAAGTGACGTCATCCAAGATGGCGTCCCTTGAATTCCGATTGGCTGATAGAATTCTATCAGTCAATCGGAATTAAAGGTGGAACAGCCAATAGAATGCAAGCTCAATCCTATTCGATTTAGGTAATTGTATTTAATTTATGTAATTTATTTAATTGTAGTGTAAAGTTAGGTGTTAGTGTAAGACAGGTTAGGTTCATTTTACAGGTAGATTTGTATTTATTTTAGCTAGGTAGTTAGTAAATAGTTAATAACTATTTACTAACTATTCTACCTAGTTAAAATAAATACAAACTTGTCTGTGAAATAAAAATAAAACCTAAGCTAGCTACAATGTAACTATTAGTTATATTGTAGCTATCTTAGGGTTTATTTTATAGGTAAGTATTTAGTTTTAAATAGGAATTATTTAGGTAATGATAGTAGGTTTCATTTAGATTTATTTTAATTATATTTAAGTTAAGGGGTGTTAGGGTTAGGTTTAGGGGTTAATAAATTTAGTATAGTGGAGGCGACATTGGGGGCAGCAGATTAGGGGTTAATAAATGTAGGTAGGTGGCGGCAATGTTAGGGGCGGCAGATTAGGGGTTAATAATATTTAACTAGTGTTTGCGAGGCGGGAGTATGGTGGTTTAGGGGATAATATGTTTATTATAGTGGTGGCGATGTCCGGAGTTAAAGAACCAGTGAGAAGGAGGTGGTCAGGTGGTCATGTGAAATGAGTGTCATACATAGGAACATTGTCCATCTGGCAGCTCACTGGCTACAATGGTCCTGCTAGGATGTTTGGTGGTCCTCAGACCACATAATAATTTGTATAGCGATAATTTGTTAATTAAAAGGACGTGATACACAATATTTTTTCTTCCATGATTCAGATAGAGCATACCCTTTTAAGCAACATTCTAATTTACTTCTATTATCTAATTTGCTTCATTCTCTTGGTATCCTTTGTTGAAGGAGCAGCAATGCAATCCTGGGAGCTAGCTGAATACACTGGATGAGCCAATTGCAAGTGGCATATATGTACAAACACTAATCATCAGCTAGCACTCGGTTGTGCATTTCTGCTTCTGAGACTACTTCATGGTTTTTAACAAAGGATACCAAGAGAATAAAGCAAATTATTTAACTAGTGTTTTTGATGAGGGAGTGCAGCGGTTTAGGGGTTAATATGTTTATTATAGTGGCGGCGACATTGGGGGTGGCAGATTAGGGGTTAATAAATATAATGTACGTGTCGGCGATGTCGGGGCGGCAGATTAGGGTTAGGGGTTAATAAGTGTACGATTAGGGGTGTTTAGACTCGGGGTTCATGTTAGGTGTAAACATAAATTTTGTTTTCCCATGGGAATCAATGGGGCTGCGTTACGGAGCCTTACGCTGCTTTTTTGCAGGTTCTAGGCTTTTCTTCAGCCGGCTCTCCCCATTGATGTCTATGGGGAAATCGTGCACGAGTACGTAAAACCAGCTTACGGCGGCTTTCAGCAGTGCTCGTATTGGAGTGCGGTATTGAGCACAATTTTGCTCTACGCTCACTTCTTGCCTAATAACGCCGGGTTCATGAAAACCTGTAATACGAGCGCTGTAGGGAAGTGAGCTGTGACAATAATGTGGAAGTTAGCACTGCAGCCCTCATAACGCAAAACTCGTAATCTAGCCGACAGTTACTTAAAGGTGCTTTCAACTAAAAATAAAGTTCCCAGTAAAGGGCCAGATTACGGGTGGCACATTAATAGTTAATTGTGAGTGATAAGGGGGTTATCACGGCTGTTTGCAAGCACTGGATTTACCGCTCGTATTACAGTCTGAAAGTAAACACTAATGCATCAGTGCAATCGCCATTTACACTAGAATGATTACCTTGCTCTCAGAGCTCTGGTTAACTGTTTTGCGAAACAAAAAAGTTGCACAAAACACATCAAAATTGCATTTTAAAGTATAGTTGCACTCATAATAACACTATCTAATAAAAATGTCATAAGGGCTCAAAGATGTGAGGCCTCAGGAGTTAGAAGAAAAAAAAAAGACTGCAAAGGGCTTTAATACAGAGATTCATACATATACATGTCTAAATATGAATATCTGTGTTTTTATATTTATATATATATATATATATATATATATATATATATATATATATATATGTGTGTGTGTCTATATATGTGTGCATATGTATTATGTATTTATGTATTTATATATGTATTTACAGACATATATACACACATAAATACATATGTATACATATATTAGTGCATTGGAGCTCTTGCAGTCAAGTAGATGAAAACATGTTAAAGCATATTTTTGCAATATTCATTTTTCTAAAGTGTTATACTGTGTATTTAGAATAAATATTTCCCATGCCAATGTTTTGCACATAGCAGAATATGTTCTATGTATTTTTAAATAAAAACATTCATATATATATTGTATATATATATATATATATATATATATATATACCTATATATAATCATATATATATATATATATATATATATATATATATATATATATATATATATATATATATATAATATATAATATATGTGTATATATTTTACCAAAATACCATCAGATATATGTATAAATATGTATTTATAAATAAATGAAACAGAATCTACTATTTGAAGAACATTGGAATGTGAAATAGTCATATTTTCATGTCTGTTAGCGCACTTGAGAATATGAAATTGGGGTTGCGCACAAGTAGGGTGTTAGGTTTTTCCCACTTTTTTTGCTCCGTTAACTCCTATAGGGGAATGCGTTTTACATGCGCAATGTTCTAAGTTTGACTTTTTAAGCGCATCAAAAAACGGTTTACTTTCAACTTGTAATAAGAGCAATACTCGACACGCGCAAAAAGCTTCTAGTGTGAAAGCATTAAATACCGCTCCACTTGTAATCTGGCCCAAAAGGTTTAACAATACACAGTAACACAAAGTCTCTATGGACTTTCATAATTTAGTTTGCCTGCTTTTCTGGTAATTTAAATCTGAAAATGTTAGTTTTTTTCAATTCCTCTAGAAAGTCTAGAGTGGAACTCATAACCCTGACCCTCCCACATGCTGCATACTGACTGCTTGGTATGTCCTTGTGCTCTATTCAATTTATTCCTAATCAGCAACAGAAAAGGAGAAAAGATAAACAACAGTGTTTTCAAAGAGTGTGTCCCTGGAGACAAAACATATTTAAAGCATTTAGAGGATGATCACAGTAGTAAAGTTTATCTAGATTTTCACCACTAAAAAAATATAGGCATTTTGTAGATGATTCATTTGATAATCTTTTCTAAAGGATTGTGTTTGACCCTTTATTTTGTATGCAGAACGTTTGCAATTCAGTGATTCATTTCTGATTAATATACAAAAAATACTTTAATGTTCGTTTAAGGTCTTCTAAATGCATTTGAAATGTGAAAACTGCAAAAATAAACTGTTCCTGTCCTTGATACAATGTTCAAAAGGGTACAATAATCTCCTCTAACAGCACCAATCACAGCACTGTAACTAGACACTTTCCTCTGTCATTATCTGTTTGTATTAATCACATATTCTGTGAGCTGCATATACACTTATGCGGAATATGTTAGTGCTTTAGATAGTTAATTACCATAAAATAATATAGTGAACACGTGCTCTTATTATTTACAATGAGACATTTAAAAGGGACACAAAATTTTTGGCATCTTTATGACAGATCAGCATTTTATCGTTAAAGCATAAAGTAAAAGCGTTTTAAAAGTAATCTAACAGACCAATATCAACTGTGCACTTTCTACAGATGCTAATTGGCTTATAGGTACATCCTGCTAACCAAAAGCAAATATTAGCAGGAAGTGCCTATAAACCAATTAACATTAACAGGAAGTGAATATTAGCCAATGAGCATTTAACGGATGTATAAACATGATAACGCTTCTGTGTACTTCAAACTTTTAATGAAAAGACAGACAGACAAAAATAGATAAATGATAGAGAGATAGATAGATGATAGAGAGATAGATAGATGTCCCTTTAAGGAACTAAGCAGAATATTAGTATATTTTTAATGATCAACCAGGCTGGTTTATTTCTTTAATAGTTTATGTAATACTGTAAGAACATACAAAACAATTGCACATAGATACATGAAGTTTTTCTTTTTTTAATAAGCAGAGGTTATATTAACAAATCAGCATAAAAAATGTATTTCACTGAAGAAAACACTCAACAGAAAATAGGATTATAAATATTGCACTTTTAATTCTTTATCACCACATTGCTCATTCCTAAAAATATATATTTTATTCATGATTAAGAAATTTATAAATAAAAAGCTTAAAAGTAGTCAGAACCTAGAACAGTTCATTTTATAACTCAATAAAATCTCAAAGGGAGAAGCTTAACTGAGGGCACATTCCATATCAGGAGAGCAATATGCTATATGCCCCTTCAGTAATGAAAGTGTCACTTTAGCAACACTTATCTAATACATTTTCAACTTTAACAGTTCCCTGTGCAATCTGATGTCAGTGTGGTGGTAGATTAACTCAGGATAAACTTTACTCAAGCCAAGGATCCCCAGAAAGGGGCAGATGTGTGCACCAATTCCAAAATCACCCGATTGTCAAAGAAAAGACAATTAGAGGTGCCAGCTTTCCTTTAAGTATATTAAAATACATTTCAGAGGAGCCTAAAGTTTTATTAAAAACTGATTTTGTGCTTTTAGTAGCATTCAAAATTCAATTTCCAGTTATTGTCACCCGGTGTGTTGACAGATATTAATGTATTGCAGATACAAGATTTATGAGATATGTTCCATCCATAAAGAAAAAATGAGTAGGAAGCAGTATTAATCATCAGACGTGGAAAGAAGATCTCAAAATATAGTAATTTTTTTGTGGACAAATTATACCCTAAAACATTGTATGATGGTATCTATCATTCATTTATCTATCTATGTATCTATCTATCTAATCATTCATTCCCTCTTCATTTGTACTTTGTAGTGTGTCAAAGCAGAGAATCTAGTTAGAGCTTGTACTCACCCTTCTATTTTGTGCACTTATGGTATCTGGACCAACCGGGTAAAAAACGTCTTTAACGTTGGATGAAGTAGCAGAATTAGAGAGAAATATATTATAAGGGCAAGTTGGTTGCAAAATTACTTTTTGCAACCAAATCACCCTGGTCAAGTCAGTTAAAAGATGTTGCTATAAACTAATAAAACAAGCCTGCTATCCATAAAGCACAAACCTGAGCATGACTTGTAAAACCCAGTTGACTTAGACATTAAGTCCATAACCACAACAAGCTCTATTTGTGTTGACATTGAACAAATATAGATGTCAGTTGTTATGGTCATTTGGACAGGGAAAGGAAATAAAATGTCTATATTCAAATGGCTAGTAGCTTGGTTGTAGATTGTTGGAAATGTGGACTATTATGAACAGACCTCAGATTTATGTACTACATAAACAATATTTAGTTTATATAACTTACATCACAGCAGTTAATCTCTGTGACAGAAAATAACTTTATAGATGCTTTGTACTAACAAAGTAAAAACTCAAAAGTGTATTACAATCTTCTATGTTACCTGGACCACTTTTTCTTGTGGATCATTGACAGATAAAGCTCAGAAACTGGTAAATAAGAATGAACTGAAAAAAAAAGATTGAAACTTTACAATTAAAAAAAATCAATTTAACAAAATGGTTATTCACATAATATGAAGACTCCTTGGGACAACATCATATACTGTATATAAAGTCTATCAATGCTTAGTTTTTATATGATGGCCGTATCTCTGTCTTGTGGGGTTGTATAATCTGTCTCCTCACAGACACACAGTCACATCAAATGTGAAGAGAAAACAATTTAACATCTCTTATTTTTCAATGTGTTCAGCATCTTCTGATTCTTTGTCTTGAAACTTATGACAAAACTGTTAGGTAACACTTTTGCTCGTCCTTCCTCATCTACCTGCCCCATGATGATGTAATTTAATCCTGAGGACAAAGAAGCAAATCAGATTAGTCATGTTTCATTTTTCATCATTTTTGGTATTCATCTTTTCTACCACCTAAAGCAGAGGTCATAGAATAGTTTGCTTCATAAACAAAACGACTTGTTTCTTTATAAAGTGTTGTTAGTAATTTACATGGAACATTTTTTTAATTAAAGATCCATTCTATTCTCAATTGCTATGAATCTCTGTGTTCTTGCACATATATCTCAAAGCAGATAGACCAGCTATACAATGCCTTTATTAAACCACCAACTTCTTAACCAACCACATCAAATAGCTCTGCATCAAATACATAAATAAATATGAAATTAGGTTAATATAGTTCAGTAAAAAAATAAGTTAAAAAAAAGGATAAAAGCATCAGAGTGCTGCGGATTTGGGAGTGAGCTGAACAAGCTTTATCCATAGCAAATCTTTAGATGCTACTGGATGTTTATAAAGTCTTTCATTACCTATTAAGGTCCAATGTATCAAAAATAATGTGAACCTACGTGCTAAAAACGCACCAAATTCTCTGTGTATAGTGCTAGTGTACATGCTAATCATATGACTGGCAGTAGTCCCCAGAGCCTTAGAGGCTTAGCAAAACACCAGAATAAAATTATGTTACAGTCATATGAAGTCTCTTATAGAAATGCTACAAACTATTTTACTTTTTAAACGTAACTATTTTTTAAAATGTAAATAGCTATAATAATACAGTGAACAGCAATAAATATAGAAAGTGAGTTTGGGAAAAATGTTTTTAATTGATTAAAACCTCATTTGTTACAATTGTTATTTAATGGTTAAACTCCACTCACCACTTGCCTTATTTGGAGGAACCAATCAAGACTTCTTACTAGAGTAGACACAACTAGTCACTGTCCTTTTATTAGCAAATATTCCATTGTTTTACAGCTTGTCATCTAATAATCTCTATTAAGGCCAATTAAAGATAGACATGTGGCGGGGCGGGGCTTGGCCGTGCTGGAACATGGCCGCATAACGCTTGAGCTCCGGCACCACTCTTCCCTATCAGCCTTCCTGGGAGACATTACCCTGACGAAACCAGACCTAGTAAGCTAAATGGGGTAAACTGCCTATCGGGAACCTTTTGTCACAATGCAGACATGCCCGGTTTAACCGCAACAGCGGACCCGACCCACAGTTACGCCACCCCTTCCACACGGCGCAGCCAACATAGGCCTATTAGTCTAAAACACTCTGGATACACGGGGGAGGCTCTGTGGCACTTAAGGACACCTTTCCTGAACTGCTCTGGAGACACACGGAGAAAACGAAGGAGCCGCTATGAAGAACAGTCCCGGGCGCCATTTTTAATTTGGGGCTTGATAAACCTGCACACTCATACAGCAGGTCGGATCGGATGTCGCAGCAGAATGGAAAATGAATGAGGATCAGATCAATTAAGCACACAAGGTACTAAATAATCCTGATGGTTGTTCTGCCTTTACATAAGCTATTCCCACATTGTGTAAGAACGAGAGGAATTGAGGAGGGGGGATGACGCAGAGACACATATTACCAACTGGAAAACTTGTCGGCTGTATAGAGACCCTAATCTATAACATATGAGCAGCTCCCTAATTCTCTAAAGAGGGGTAGTATTATATACAAACAAGTCTAAGCTGACCTTCAGAAAAAGGGGATATTAAACACATATAAGGTGCATCACGACCTGCAGAAAGAGACGCTGAGAGCTACATAAACTTGAAAACCACAACATAAAGCACCTTATCACAGCTTTTATTTACATTTAAATATACCACTACTACTTGTAATAATGTTGTCTAGGAGACCAACAAAGACAGATAAGAATGGAAAACCTGCATCACAGACGACATCTGTATCTGCCTTTTTTACTCCCTCAGACCATGGGAAAACAGATACCCCCCCTTCACCAAAAGAGCAATTACAAGGTACCCCCACCCAAACGGCTACCCACTCCTCAGATCAATCTATAACACAGCAGCAACTCTCTACTTTGCAAGCTACCATAGACAAACTGCCATCCAAGTCGGATATAGCAGACCTTAAATCCTTCATACAGTCAGAGATCTCCACTGTCAAAAAGGAAATTAACACTTTAGGAGCCAGAATCGAAGATCTGGAAGACAGCCAAGAAGTTATCAATTCCATGATAAATAACGCAGAATCAGGCCTATCACAGCAGGCTTCTCTGATCCACAACCTGTAAGACAAGGTGGAGGACTTGGAGAATAGGAGTAGGAGAAACAATTTGAGAATACGTGGAATCCCAGAAGAAGTTTCAACAGAAGACCTCCACTCCTACTTAACAGATCTCTTCAACTTCATTACCAAGTCCTCCACCTTCACAGAATTAGCCATAGAAAGGGCCCACAGGGCTTTAAGGCCTAGCCCTAAACCATCTGCGCCCCCAAGAGATGTGATTATCAGAATGCTACATTTTAAAGACAAAGAGTCCATCTGGTCGGCTGCAAGAAATATCCACCCCCTATCATTCCAAGGCAAGGACTTACAAATCTACCAAGACTTGTGCCCAACTACTATTGAACGGCGGAAATCCTTGAAGTTCATAACTTCGGTGTTACAAGATCACAAAATATGTTATCGCTGGGGAATCCCCTTCAGTTTGCTTATACCACATGAGGGCAAATTGCTGATATACAGAGAGTCTTCGGACTTGGACACTCTCTCCAAATCACTGGGCCTTACATTTGTCGCTCCACCCCTGCCTACAGATGAAGAGGGTGGATCCAGAGGTCCACCCAACAACAAAATGTCTTCGAACATACGCTCAGGTTGGACCTCCGTCCCCCTAAGGCATAGACAAAGTAATTTATCTACTAGACAGAATCTCCCACCTTGACCACCTTCTTCATTAGGACTGAGAGATTCTTTGGTCTAACCACAGATAAGTATAAATATAACCTCCTGACTGACGTAACCTATTTTTCTATTAGGAAACTGTTTCCAGGTGAACTCTCAAGGGACGGTGAAATACACCACCCCCAAACCATTTATTGATGGTCTTCTCACATGACAACACTAATACTAGTGTTATGGGACTAATGTGTTTATGAGATGATTGATTGTTTGTTAAGATATACTTAAATAAGTGTTAATGTTTTTCCTCTCCTCATTATTACTTTGGAAGGTAAATTAAACCACCTAGCTGTTGTATAGTCCCCCTTCCCCTTGTTTATGTCGACCTAGTTGGCTGTGTTCACATTATGTTTCTACGCCGATCATTGGCAAAGGTTAAGATTTAAGCACCCCTCCCTGCAATTATTTGGCTTTACACCTCTGACCCTATATGCCTCACCCTCAATTTAAAGCCAGGTCTTGAAAGGCTTGTTTAAAATAAACCTGCAGATGCCCATGCATTAGGTGACACCTGATACTTTTAAAATAAAGAACCACCACCATCAAACAATGAAACATAGATTAGACAGGGGTTAAACAGAGATCGAATTAGCTCCTGTTTTATACCAGGGAAAGTTAAGCTATATATAGTTAAGATCATCCACCGAACCCTATAAGATCAGCCATACCACACCTCTAAAATTAAAGGGAGGTGATGATCACCTTAGCAGGAATGGGCTGCTGGGGAGGAGGGGTCACTCCTCCTTGTAATTAGTCGTTGTAACGACAAAAATGTTTGTATTATGTTTTACATTATGTTGTCTTAGTTGTTATTTTTTATTGTATGTTGATTTGTTCTTATGTTTATTTGTTGTCATGGACTGGGCAGCCACACACCACATATTATATGCAACCTCCAATGATTCTCTAATGTTTCTATTGGTAATAACTAAGATAGCAAACCAAAACTCCTCACACATGGCCTCACAAACTAATAAAGGGAATAGTAGAAACATAATTTTTTTAACTATAAATACTAAGGGACTAAATTCTCCTAGGAAAAGAACAACAGCCTTAAATGACTTTAGGAGAAAAAAGGGAGATATAATACTTCTCCAAGAAACCCACTTCCTAAAAGGGAAAGAACCCAAAACATTCCAATATAAATTTGGTAAAAGTTATTATGCATCTCATTCACAGAAAAAAAATCCAGGGGGTGGGCATCCTGATCAAAGAGGGAATCCTATTCCAATAAATGTCTGTCAATAGGGATAGAGAAGGCAGATATATAATTTTAACTGGTCTCTTATATGGCCTCCCCATCACAATAGTCTCAATATATGCTCCGCACACAAAACAACACTCCTTCCTTAAAAAGGTGGCAAACACTGTAATAGAACTTCAGAAAGGCACGTTACTAATAGGCGGGGATCTTAATCTACCACTAAACCCTAAACTAGATAGTTACACT
The DNA here is from genome assembly GCF_027579735.1 of Bombina bombina. NCBI lineage: Eukaryota > Metazoa > Chordata > Amphibia > Anura > Bombinatoridae > Bombina > Bombina bombina. The sequence goes on along the minus strand of NC_069502.1, from coordinate 304,609,605 downwards.
CACACTGCATCTAACTCCAAAACTAATATTAGGAAATCGAATAACATACTGAGACAAATGGGGTGCTTAGATGTTTGGAGGACAGTAAACCCAGATATTATTGACTACACATTTTACTCCTTCCCCCATAAAGTATACAGTAGACTTGATTATATATTTACAGACATAACGAGCATGAGTTTAGTAGGATCTACACATATTTCTTCGATAACATGGTCTGACCATGCGGGAGTTCTCTGTGCTTTAGAATGGCCCTCTAAACCTATAAAAAAACTACATCTGGAAACTAGATGACAGCTTACTAACCGACCCCGTCATTAGATTGAAAATACAAAACAAAATAGATGACTTCTTCCTACATAACGTACACACAGACACATCCCCTCAAATCAACTTGGAAGCCCAAAAATGTACTATCAGAGGCGAGCTAATAGCCTACAAAGCTTATCTCTCTAAGCTGAAGAGAGAGGCAATTACTAACTTTATCAAAGAAATATCCCAACTAGAGGAATCTCGCAAAGCAAATCCTAAGGACACGTCCATTTTACAACTTCTACAAACTAAACGGTTCAGCTTAGCTTCCACTATTAGTAAGGAACAGAATAGGAGAGCCTTTTTATTTAAACAACATTCATATATAGACTTAAACAAACAAGGGCAAATGTTAGTCAGATATATAAAGAAAAAAACCAAATCCAATTATATTTTTCACATAAAGGACGATAAGGGTAAATCTCATGAATCAACTAGGGCAATTGCAGAGACATTTAGAATATATTACCAAAACCTATAACCTTTACCAAACTCCCCCCGGAGCGATCACACAAACACTTCAACGCGACAACAACTCATCACAGAATACCTTTCTGAACTAAACCTCCCCAAAATAACCCAAATACAAAGAGAAGCGTTAGACGAACCTTTCTCACTAGAAAAACTTCAAATAGTAATTAAAAATCTCCCCACTGGTAAAGCCCCAGGCCCCGATGGATACACGTAAAAATATTTTTCGACATTTCCAGAACAATTATCATTACATCTATTACAATACTTTAATTCCATAGATTCTAATCACCCCTTCCTGGAATCGGCTCTTGAAGCGCATATAACTGTACTACTGAAACCTCAAAAACCTCCAGAAGAAACCACTAGCTATCGCCCAATATCCTTATTAAATACCGACATAAAAATATACTCGAAATTGTTGGCTAATAGAATCAACGCCCTTTTACCTGATCTTATACACCCTGACCAGGTGGGTTTCGTAGTGGGAAGAGAAGCAAAAGATAACACGGTTAGAGCCCTAAATACAATTTTTCACGCTCAAGACCATAAATTACCACTAATAGCACTTTCCATTGATGCCGACAAGGCCTTTGACCGTGTCGCATGGGAATATTTACAGCACACACTTCGGGCCATGGGATTCGGGGAGGGGGTGATACAAAGAATATTCTCTTTGTATATCAACCCTAGCGCTAAGGTGCTAATAAATGGGACCCTATCAGAATCGTTTAAAATATCTAACGGGACACGGCAGGGATGCCCACTATCCCCCTTGTTGTTCGCCTGTGTAATTGAGACACTAGCTGTCAAAGTCAGATCCCACCCAAACATTAAAGGAATCACAATAGATAACCAGCAATACATCATATCCCTATTCGCTGACGACCTACTATTCACTCTGACTAACCCTGAAGTATCGTTGCCCTTGTTGATTGGAGAATTCCATGATTTCCATGTCCTATCAAACTTTCTAGTTAATGTTACCAAATCCGAAATATTAAATGTCACAATCGACCCTCATAAAAAAAGAGCTACTAGAAAAGCTAACACCATTTAAATGGAACAAACACCACCTTAAATATTTAGGAATTTACCTAGCCACGTCCGTAGAAGGGTTATTCCAACTTAATTATGAAAAGATCAAATTCGAAGTGATCAGAGACCTATCAACTTGGAGATCCAAAAAATTATCTTGATTGGGCCTTATTAACTTAATAAAGATGAACATATTTCCCAGGATATTGTACATCCTCCAAACCCTACCAATTCCCCTGCCAGAAAAATATTTAAACTCCTTACAACGAGCTCTTAGCGACTTTACTTGGCATAAAAAAACACCCTAGAATCAGTAAATCTGTTATGACAACACCTAAATTGCAAGGTGGATTGGGTCTTCCCAACTTAATTTATTATAGATATGCAGTATTTTTGCAAAGAATTGTGGACTGGAATATTCATAAAAAATACAAAAGATGGGTAGACATGGAGCATGGAATAGTCCAAACTCAGAACCTTAGCAGACCATGTTGGGCCTTCAAACCACAAAAAAACATAACTTCTTGGACGACTATCACCATAGCAGAAACCTACAAACTATGGAATAGGATTTTAATTCTGTTTCCAAACCTCTCCTCTAGACCCTCACCTTTAACATCTCTTATAAAGAATGGAGAATTTGACTTAGGGCCTAACATAAATAAACACTCCTATCCCTCCCAACTCCGAGACTTCCCAGTCTGCTAGCTAGTTCAAAATGAACAGATCAAACCACAAACAGAATTAACACAACAAGGCTTTTCCTGTTTATCTAATTGGTTTACGTACAGGCGAATCCATAACTTCCTATCAACACATACGCAATCCCCAAATATGACTAGACCATTGACTACATTGAACAATTATGCATAAGAGCTCCCCCAATTCGCCATACACTCTCACTGATATATAAGATATTGATTACACCATTCCCAAGACACCCTATCCCATACCTAGAGAGTTGGGAAAAAGACCTAGGAATAATAATTCCACAACACATAAGGACAAGGATAATTAGCACAACACTGAAAACCTCTATCTCCACAGCCACTACAGAAATTATCTTAAAGCTGCTACATAGGTGGTACTATACACCTCAAAAATTACACCGATTATTTCATAAAGAAGAGACTTACTGACCTCTTCTGATGAGTGGACATTGCTTGCACACCACTATAATTTTAGCACTCATATTCTTTCCGGCTTGCTGGATGGCCAGGGTTCCTTCTTTGTATACATTGATAATGGACACTGTAGCATAGACGCTGCCTCCTCTACTCACTGCTGTTATGATGGTGCCAGTTATGACTAAATAGAATAAATATGGATTAGTATCAGTGACACATTTTTATTTAGTTTTATGCTATAAGATTACACAAAATAATGTTTTTTTAAAGGAGTAATCATTACATTAAAGTTAAAGAGATACTAAACCCATTTTTTTTTCCTTTTATGATTTGGATAGAGCATGCCATTTTAAGTAACTTTCTAATTTACCCTTATTATACATTCTCTAAAGCAGGAATGAAAGCTTAACCCCTTTAGTGCTAAGTTTCCCAATCTGGTGCTAACGACAGCTCAGAGCCGTCGCTAGCACTCTCCCACCTTGAGGCTCCCACCCGCTCCTACCCCGGCGATCGTGCCTGTAGAGTGACAGGCATCGCCGGGGCTTCCCGTTTTGCGTGGTGAGGTCACGCACAATAAAGTGATGACGTCACCACACAACTTTATTTATACTTAACAATGTTAAGTATAGGAGCAGGGGGCATGCTGCTTAGAAGCCTGTATCTCAGGCATCTAAGCAGCTACAGACCCCCAAGACCCACCATTGGAAAGGTAATCGCCTAACAGTGTAAGTCTTGGGGGTCTGAAAAAAAAAAAGAAGTAAAAAAAAAAATTGTTCAAAAAATAAAAAAAACATTAAAGAATCTTAGCACCCAGGTGGGAAAGTGCTTAGCACTCAAAGGGTTAAAGGGACATCAAATCCACAATGTTTCTTTCATGATTCAGACAGATCATACAATTTTAAAAAACTTTCCAATTTACATCTTTTATTTAATTTGCTTCCTTCCTAGGCAAGCGCAGGAGCAGCAGAGAACCTAGGCTCTAGCTGTTGATTGGTGGTTGCAAATAGATATATGTTGTGATTGGCTCACCCATGTGTTCAGTTAGAAACCATTAGTGCATTGCTGCACCTTCAAAAAATTATATCAAGTTAATTAAACAAATTAGATAATAGAAGTAAATTTGAAAGTTGTTTAAAATTGTATTCTCTATCTGAATCATGAAAAAAAAAATTGGGTTTCATGTCCCTTTAACCCCTTAGTGACCAGAGCACTTTTCCATTTGTTGACCGTTTGGGACCAAGGCTATTTTTACATTTCTGCGGTGTTTGTGTTTAGCTGTAATTTTCCTCTTACTCATTTACTGTACCCACACATATTATATACCGTTTTTCTCGCCATTAAATGGACTTTCTAAGGATACCATTATTTTCATCATATCTTATAATTTACTATTAAAAAAATTATAAAATAAGAGGAAAAAATGGAAAAAAAACATTTTTTTCAAACTTTGACCCCGAAAATCTGTTGCACATCTACAACCAACAAAAAACACCCATGCTAAATAGTTTCTAAATTTTGTCCTGAGTTTAGAAATATCCAATGTTTGCACATTCTTTGCTTTTTTTGCAAGTTATAGGGCACTAAATAAAAGTAGCACTTTGCTATTTCCAAACCACTTTTTTTCAAAATTAGCGCTAGTTACATTGGGACACTGATATCTTTCAGGAATCCCTGAATATCCCTTGACATGTATATATATTTTTAGAAGACATCCCAAAGTATTGATCTAGGCCCATTTTGGTATATTTCATGCCACCATTTCACCGCCAAATGCGACCAAATAAAAAAAAATGTTCACTTTTTCACAAATTTTTTCACAAACTTTAGGTTTCTCACTGAAATTATTTACAAACAGCTTGTGCAATTATTGCACAAATGGTTTTAAATGCTTCTCTGGGATCCCCTTTGTTCAGAAATAGCAGACATATATGGCTTTTACGTTGCTTTTTGGTAATTCGAAGGCCGCTAAATGCCACTGCGCACCACACGTGTATTATGCGCAGCAGTGAAGGGGTTAATTATGGAGCATGTAGGGAGCTTGTAGGGTTAATTTTAGCTTTAGTGTAGTGTAGTAAACAACCCCAAGTATTGATCTAGGCCCATTTTGGTATATTTCATGCCACCATTTCACCGCCAAATGCGATCAAATTAAAAAAAACTTTAAATATTTCACAATTTTAGGTTTCTCACTGAAATTATTTATAAACAGCTTGTGCAATTATGGCAAAAATTGTTGTAAATGCTTTTCTGGGATCCCCTTTGTTCAGAAATAGCAGACATATATGTCTTTGGCGTTGCTTTTTGGTAGTTAGAAGGTCGCTAAATGCCGCTGCGCATCACACGTATATTATGTCTAGCAGTGAAGGAGTTAATTATGTAGCTTGTAGGGAGCTTGCAGGGTTAATTTTAGCTTTAGTGTAGAGATCAGCCTCCCACCTGACACATCCCACCCCCTGATCCCTCCCAAACAGCTCCCTTCCCTCCCCCACCCGACAATTGTCCCCGCCATCTTAAGTACTGGCAGAAAGTCTGCCAGTACTAAAATAAATTTTTTTGGGGGGTTTTAGGTTTAAAAAAAAAAAAAAAATGTGTCTGCTGTGTAGGACCCCCCTTAGCCCCCAAACTCCCTGATCCCCCCCCCCCCCAAACAGCTCTTTAACCCCCCCCCTCTTCCTTTATTGTGCAGCATATTGGGTACTGGCAGCTGTCTGCCAGTACCCAGTTTGAAAAATAATATTGCATTTTAATTTTTTTATTTTATTAAAAATGTTCTTTATTTCTGTAGTGTAGCTGCCCCCCCTCAACATCCAACCCCCCACCCTCTCCCAGATGCATTGATTTTCAAATCCCACCCTCCCCAGTCCTCTCTCCCACCCTCCAGATCTACAGCATATTGATGCTGAAACAGATCTCACCTGCACGCGCGTGCACGGCTCTCGTGCACGCACGTGCACAGCTCTCGTGCACACGCACGCACCCGCATAAGATCCCTCCTCCACCAATGACTGCCCACCCGCCTCCCTGGATGAGCTCCCACCCACAGAGTGGCTCTCTCTGCATCGGATGGCTAAAAACAGTTATTGCAGGATGCCTCAATATTGAGGCATCACTGCAATAACATGAAAGCAGCTGGAAGCTATCAGGATCGCTTCCACTGCTTTCAAAGACCAACGACGTATGGGGTACGTCCTTGGTCATTAACTGCATTTTTTTGCAGGACGTACCCCATACGTCGTTGGTCGTTAAGGGGTTAAGAGCTGGCCCATTTTTTGTTCAGCACCTTGGATAGCGCTTGCTAATTGGTGGCTACAATTAGCCTCCAATGAGCAAGCTCTACCCAGGTGCTGAACCTAAAATGGGCCTAAGCTTTTTATTCCTGCTTTTCAAATAAAGATACCAAGAGAACAAAGAAAAATTAATAACAAGAGTAAATTAGAAAGTTGCTTAAAATTGCATGCTCTATCCAAATAATGAAATAAGAAATTTGGGTTTAGTATACCTTTAAGTAAATATATAATTGCTAAAGATTTTAGAAATAAAATCTACATAGAATTCATAGCTAATAATTTTATCCCAATACTTCTTAAGGAGGTTTACTGATAAAATATTGGAAATGCTGCAAAGTGGTAAAGAAAACACCAGGGTATACTTCAGACTGCTGTTAACCCCTTGCATGATGGAAAGGGATATAATTCATTGTAACCCTCTCTAGCCTCCATTGGGTTAACCTTAACTTTAATTTCATCATAATGTTTCAATTCACAAGGAAATACCAAGTGACATTCTCTAAGTTGATATTTTGTCCAACACTCACAGTGGTGCAGTCTGAAAACAGCAACATTCTAATACTTTCTGGAGATACAGTTACAGGATTTTTGTGCATAATTGTGTTCCCCTTTAAATTAAAACAAAGGTCAAACTCCCAGCATGCAAAACTGCCAGACCATATTATCATATGCATGCATCAAACTCATAGACAAGGTTATACAGAAGCAAATAGGAAAAATTAAAGCCACATCAGAATTTTACACTTTGAAGCATTATTCAATACAAATGCATTTTAAAAATGCTTCTAGTAAAACCTATATTTGTTTCAGTGATAGTTGTTACAACGCATAGACGTGGGATGTGTCCCAGCACAATTAATTACAGGTATACCTCACTTTACAGCGCTTCACTTTACAGCGCTTCACTAATACAGCACTTTGTGGAGCTGAAGTTCAACCCCCAAGGCTTTTGATACAGTACTGTAATCATCGTGAGATTGCGAGAAAAGTGACTGGCACCATTTTATTATGCGTAGTTCACTCTGTTTACAGCATTACAGTGCAATATGTGTCTAAGTTCTATAGTCTGGCAAATTTTACTACAGTAATTGTACCTATTTTACAGGTACAGTATTTATTGAATACTGTGCTGTGCTAGTGTTAAACTAAACGTAGCACTATTGCACCCCTAATATAAGTTAGTTCAAACATGTTTTCAAGTCTTTAAACACACTGGCAAGTGAAAAGAAAGCTAAAACCGCCTTGTTTCACTTTAAGGCGCTTTTCACTTTACAGCGAGGCTCTAGTCCCTAACCCGCTGTATGAGCGGGTTATACCTGTATATGTATAGAGAGCCAGCGGGTCCTTGTATTGCGTCTGTGTTAACCGAACTTGCATAATCAATATCATGATACAACAACCTCTAGCTCTCTAAGCAGGTGCTGTGTTTGAATGTGGGTGCACATAGCATATCCAGATATACTCCACCTGCCTGAACATGATGAAACTGTTATAACATTTACTAGAAGCAAATTTCTAATACATGTGTATTGCAAAAATGCTAATATGCAAAACAAAAATATGTTTGCATTTCAAATTTGACCATTTTGTCCCTTTAAATATACACATCCCATTTTTAAGAAAAGTAGCGTAAGACAATAATTGTGTTTATTTAAGTCTTCTCAAAAAATATAATCCTTAAAGGGACATTAAACTTATAGCAATAGCAAGATTATTACTCACCATCCTATTCTTTTCCTCCTATGCCTGCAGCTTTCTTCAAAGTTGTTCTCTTATTTTTAACACCTTACTGGTGCTGGCTGGTCAGACCGTACATCTTAATACTGGGTGCAGCCATCTTGGAGTTGAGGTATTCTTGTAAGTAAATGTGAGCTCCAAGATGGCTGCACCCAGTGTGAAAATGCTGAGCTCCACCAACCATCATCTGTAAAGAGTTGAAATAAGAGAACCGCTCTGAAAAGAATGTCAAACACAGCAAAAAACATCAAAAGTGTACTGTAGTAACCATTGGAAACCACATAAAATACTACAGGCAATTCAGTGAATGTGCATAATGCTGCAACAGATATTAAAAGAAAACAAAACTATCCTTTTTATTATATTTTACTCAATGAGACAGATGAACATGTCTTTAGGGTAATATAAAAGTGACTTTGCATTAAAAACATCATATTGATCTGTAGCTGTATCCCACACATTTAGCCAATATATCATTTACAATCTGAATTATAAATGTGACAAGCATGTCCCTGTAGCCCAATAACATTTATACAGTGTTCCAGCAAGACAACGTGCCAGAAGCAGGCGTCTCAATAAAGACCTTTATATAGCTACAGATCAGCTTCTGTTTAGTCATTGGTGTTTACACGGTTTGCCCCGGACACATGTTTACAGTTTACTCTTCAAAACTTTTAAAGGAATCTTTTGAATTGAAGATTCTGATGTACGGCACAGTAAGAACTAGCATCAAATATAGCTCTGTATATTAAAGACAGTGTAAAACGAAATACTCTATAACGTCTCCAGGGTTAGAGACACGGCCTTAAGTCATTGATTACCAAGTAAAACAGAGTCATTCTATCCTTACCAAAGTTACTTGAACAGTAATTGCTCTCCAGTGTTCCAGTTCTTTTGCATTTTTGTTGACAGAGTGCTACTGTTGGTTTTAAACCTATAAAAAATAGAAATACATGATTTTGATGTTACTACAGACATTATTGAAGACAGGAGCATTAACAATGAAGCATCAACATAGAAATACATTTTCCTACACATCAACAACAAGCTTATGAATGCCACTGAGGCATGGTGATTTGATTGCTGTTCTTTTTTTCTGTAGAATACATCAATTCCTCACTTAAGACTTTACTTCAATCCATAACCCCTCTGTCAGGGTCACTAGCTGATTTATCTGTGGCTAGTGCAAAACAACACTTCTTAAAATTAAAGTAACATATTTCCCTGCAAATGAGGATGGTATGGGTGTGATATTATTATGTAAGTGTACGTATATAATGTGTGAGGTACTATGGCACAAGGCAAAATTGGGCTAATGTGGATATAGATTAGGGTTGCAGCCCTGTCTGTATTTTACTGGCATGGCCAGCATTTTTTAAAATAAAGATGGCTTCTTAGCTTGTGGCCTGGGTGGGGTCTATACAGGTTGGAAGTAGTCTATGGCAGGATTTTGGTCATGGACCACGGAATGTATCCATGGACTCAGGCTGATGCCTGTATTCTATTCTACAAGAACAATAATTCATGTAAGTGCACAGCCAACCTTGTCAATTAGTTTTCATGTTTACTTAAAAGCATGTAGATTTTTCTGACTATAATGGCTCTATAAAACTGTATAACCTGCTCATTTGTAGAGAAAACAGCTAATTACTAAGCAGAAACCTGACCTGCATTCTGGCACACAAAGTTTGAGGCCTATTGTTCAGTATTCAGGATCCAGTCCCAGCTGTCTGAGCATAAATGTAGTTTCAGCTTCATTGTCCCAATAAGAATCCATTAGAAACAGATGTGGCTTTGCTGCATTGCCTTGTTATTTATATCAAGATTATAACCACTAACTCCTTGTTAGTCATTATAACTGTTTTTCACCCCAAGCCACTGTATCACACAAACACTTATTTATTAGTTAAAATGTAAGCAGATTTGCCCAAATTTCCACATTCTCTTACCAAAAAATAACTAGTTATTAATCCTAGAAACCAAATGTGGAGAACATATTCCAGTTTTGTAGATATTTGTAGATATTTGTAGATATTTTAAGTACAAATTTCTATGAATATACTGAACAAGAATTTGGAAGCAAACTGGTTAACATATACCTAAACATTCTCAGGAAAGAATGTAGCTTGCAGATGGCTTATCATACACAATTTATTTCCACTTACTAATATTTCCTTCTGTGCTTTCCATATAACTACAGCCCCCAGATTCAATGTGCTCACTCACAATTAGTCAGTCTTGAAATTCTGGCATCATTTTATATTTTTAGTCATTTACTTTAGACATTTCAGCAGATGCTGCACAGTGATGTATGTAATCTATGTATACATATAAATTTACATTTGTATGTGTTTACATGAGTATACATGTATGTGAGTGTGTTTGTGTATGTGTGTACATACTGTATATGTATATGTATTTGTGTGTGTGGTACATGTTTGTAAGTGTGTAAATGTGTAACTATGTGTGTAGTACATGTGTGTATGTCTATATATGTACATGTGTGTAATACATGTGTGTGTAGATGTGTAACTTTGTATGTGCGTAGTAAATGTGTGTATATGTATGCGTGCATAGTACATGTGTGCATGAGAGTATATGTATGTGTGTAGATGTGTAACTATGTATGTGTGCATGTGTACATGTGATCATATGTATGTGTGTGTATATGTGGAAATATGTATGTGTGAAGTACATGTGGGTATGTGTACATGTGTTTGTAAATGTATAACTATATATGTGAGTAGTACATGTTGGTATGTGTACATATGTGTGTAGATGTATAACTATGTATGTGTGAAGTACATGTGGGTATGTGTACATGTGTGTGTAGATGTGTAACTATGTGGGTTTATGTAAATAAGTGTGTAGATGTGTAACTATGTATGTGTGAAGTACATGTGGGTATGTATATATACTGTATGTGTGTAGATGTGTAACTATGTTTGTGTAATACATGTGGGTATGTGTACATGTGTGTAGATGTATAACTATGTATGTGTGAAGTAAATGTGTTACTATGTATGTGTGTAGTATATATGGGTATGTGTACATGTGTGTGTAGATGTATAGCTATGTATGTGTGAAGTACATGTGTGTGTAGAAGTGTAACTATTTATGTGTGTAGTAAATGTGGGTATGTGTTTGTGTCTGTTGCTTTATAACTATGTATGTGTGAAGTACATGTGGGTATGTATACATGTGTGTAGAATGATGTATAACTATGTACATGTGTGTGTAGATGTATAACTACTGTATGTATGTGGGTATGTGTACATGTGTGTAGATGTATAACTATGTATGTGTGTAGTATATATGGGTATGTGTACATGTGTGTGTAGATGTATAGCTATGTATGTGTGAAGTACATGTGTGTGTAGAAGTGTAACTATTTATGTGTGTAGTAAATGTGGGTATGTGTTTGTGTCTGTTGCTTTATAACTATGTATGTGTGAAGTACATGTGTTTATGTGTACATGTGTTTATGTGTATAACTATGTATGTGCATAGTGCATGTGGGTATGTGTACATGTGTGTGTAGATGTATAACTATGTATATGTGAAGTACATGAGTGTGTAGAAGTGTAACTATTTATGTGTGTAGTAAATGTGGGTATGTGTTTGTGTGTGTAGCTTTATAACTATGTATGTGTGCAGTACATGTGGGTATGTGTACATGTGTGTGTAGATGTATAACTATGTATGTATGAAGTACATGTGGGTATGTATACATGTGTGTAGAATGATGTATAACTATTACATGTGTGTGTAGATGTATAACTACTGTATGTATGTGTGAAGTACATGTGGGTATGTATACATGTGTGTAGAATGATGTATAACTATGTACATGTGTGTGTAGATGTATAACTACTGTATGTATGTGTGAAGTACATGTGGGTATGTATACATGTGTGTAGAATGATGTATAACTATGTACATGTGTGTGTAGATGTATAACTACTGTATGTATGTGTTAAGTACATGTGGGTATGTATACATGTGTGTGTAGAATGATGTATAACTATGTACATGTGTGTGTAGATGTATAACTACTGTATGTATGTGTGAAGTACATGTGGGTATGTATACATGTGTGTAGAATGATGTATAACTATGTACATGTGTGTGTAGATGTATAACTACTGTATGTATGTGTGAAGTACATGTGGGTATGTATACATGTGTGTGTAGAATGATGTATAACTATGTACATGTGTGTGTAGATGTATAACTACTGTATGTATGTGTGAAATACATGTGGGTATGTATAGATGTGTGTGTAGATGTATAACTATGTATGTGTGAAGTACATGTGGGTATGTATACATGTGTGTAGAATGATGTATAACTATGTACATGTGTGTGTAGATGTATAACTACTGTATGTATGTGTTAAGTACATGTGGGTATGTATACATGTGTGTGTAGCATGATGTATAACTATGTACATGTGTGTGTAGATGTATAACTACTGTATGTATGTGTGAAGTACATGCGGGTATGTATATATGTTTGTAGAATGATGTATAACTATGTACATGTGTGTGTAGATGTATAACTACTGTATGTATGTGTGAAGTACATGTGGGTATGTATACATGTGTGTGTAGATGTATAACTATGTATGTGTGCAGTACATGTGGGTATGTATACATGTGTGTAGAATGATGTATAACTATGTACATGTGTGTGTAGATGTATAACTACTGTACATGTGTGTGTAGATGTATACTATGTATGTGTGTTTAGATGTATAACTACTGTACATGTGTGTAGATGTATAACTATGTATGTGTGTAGTACATGTGGGTATGTGTACATGTGTGTGTAGATATATAAATATGTTTGTGTGTAGTATATGTGGGTATTATTATTATTATTATTATCGGTTATTTGTAGAGCGCCAACAGATTCTGCAGCACTAATATGTATAAATGTGTGTTTTGATGTATATAACTATGTATGTGTGTAGAACATGTGGGCATGTGCACATGTTTGTGTAGATATATAACTATGTATTTGTGTAGAACTTGTGGGCATGTGCACATGTTTGTGTAGATATATAACTATGTATGTGTGTAGTACATGTGGGCATGTGTACATGTTTGTGTAGATATATAACTATGTATGTGTGTAGTACATGTGGGCATGTGTACATGTTTGTGTAGATATATACATTAACTATGTATGTGTGTAGTATATGTAGGCATTTGTACATGTTTGTGTATATATATAACTATGTATGTGTGTAGTACATGTGGGCATGTGTACATGTTTGTGTAGATATATACATTAACTATGTATGTGTGTAGTATATGTGGGCATTTGTACATGTTTATAATATGTAGATATTGTTAAGGAAAAATATTTTGAATTCTGTATATATATTTTACTTATGTGTTATAAGGGACTGACAAGTGATATTTTTAAACAGTTACCTTTCTTTTTGTCAATTCAGCTAGTACAGAAACTGCTGTATATGCAAAGTAAGTATTTTCAGCTAAAGTAACACCCAAAGTTTGTATGGACAAGATAAGAAGAAGACCACGAAGTGCTTATTGTGAAGAAACACCGAACACGGCCTATAAAAGAGAGACATTGCTGCAATCTAATGCTGCACGCCACAAACACTCTTTATTACTGTAAAGTGACCTGTTGTCATTTTTGTTGTAATCATGTTTAATTGTACAATTATAACCTTATTAATTTGGAACAGCTGTCTTCACGTTATTTTACTTTAACAATTTGGTGCCAAAATCCGGGAGTTTGAAAGCGATTGTGGACGGAGCCAGGAATGGAACTATGAGGACAGGAGACCACAGGCGCCAAAAAGGTGAGAACCTTTGTTTCTTCTGTTATGTGTGATCAGTCCACGGGTCATCATTACTTCTGGGATATAACTCCTCCCCAACAGGAAATGCAAGAGGATTCACCCAGCAGAGCTGCATATAGCTCCTCCCCTCTACGTCAGTCCCAGTCATTCTCTTGCACCCAACGACTAGATAGGATGTGTGAGAGGACTATGGTGATTATACTTAGTTTTTATGACTTCAATCAAAAGTTTGTTATTTTACAATAGCACCGGAGCGTGTTATTACTTCTCTGGCAGAGTTTGAGGAAGAATCTACCAGAGTTTTTTACTATGATTTTAACCGGAGTAGTTAAGATCATATTGCTGTTCTCGGCCATCTGAGTGAGGTAAAAGCTTCAGATCAGGGGACAGCGGGCAGATGAATCTGCATTGAGGTATGTAGCAGTTTTTATTTTCTGAATGGAATTGATGAGAAAATCCTGCCATACCGTTATAATGTCATGTATGTATACACTTCAGTATTCTGGGGATGGTATTTCACCGGAACTACTCTGTTAAAAGTCACTAATCCTTTTAATAAGTATTTATCATGTTAAACGTTTTTGCTGGAATGTAGAATCGTTTACATTTCTGAGGTACTGAGTGAATAAATATTTGGGCATTATTTTCCACTTGGCAGTTGTTTGGTTTTAATTATGACAGTTTCGTTTCTCTTCACTGCTGTGTGTGAGGGGGAGGGGCCGTTTTTGGCGCTCTTTGCTACGCATCAAAAAATTCCAGTCAGTTACTCTTATATTTCCTGCATGATCCGGTTCATCTCTGACAGATCTCAGGGGTCTTCAAACTTCTTTAGAGGGAGGTAGATTCTCTCAGCAGAGCTGTGAGAATTTTATATTGACTGTGAATAAAAACGTTGCTCTGTAATTTTTATGTCAAATTTAATTATTGTTATTTTTCTAATGGGAACTAACCTTTGCTAAAAGTTGTGTTGTTTTAAAGTTTGATGCTATAACTGTTTTTCAGTTCATTATTTCAACTGTCATTTAATCATTTAATCGTTTAGTACCTCTTTGAGGCACAGTACGTTTTTGCTAAAAAAGATTATAACCAAGTTGCAAGTTTATTGCTAGTGTGTTAAACATGTCTGACTCAGAGGAAGATATCTGTGTCATTTGTTCCAATGCCAAGGTGGAGCCCAATAGAAATTTATGTACTAACTGTATTGATGCTACTTTAAATAAAAGTCAATCTGTACAATTTGAACAAATTTCACCAAACAGCGAGGGGAGAGTTATGCCGACTAACTCGCCTCACGCGGCAGTACCTGCATCTCCCGCCCGGGAGGTGCGTGATATTATGGCGCCTAGTACATCTGGGCGGCCATTACAGATAACATTACAAGATATGGCTACTGTTATGACTGAAGTTTTGTCTAAATTACCAGAACTAAGAGGCAAGCGTGATCACTCTGGGGTGAGAACAGAGTGCGCTGACAATACTAGGGCCATGTCTGATACTGCGTCACAGCTTGCAGAGCATGAGGACGGAGAGCTTCATTCTGTAGGTGACGGTTCTGATCCAAACAGATTGGATTCAGATATTTCAAATTTTAAATTTAAATTGGAGAACCTCCGTGTATTACTAGGGGAGGTCTTAGCAGCTCTCAATGATTGTAACACCGTTGCAATACCAGAGAAACTGTGTAGGTTGGATAAATACTTTGCGGTACCGGCGAGTACTGACGTGTTTCCTATACCTAAGAGACTAACTGAAATTGTTACTAAGGAGTGGGATAGACCCGGTGTGCCGTTCTCACCCCCTCCAATATTTAGAAAGATGTTTCCAATAGACACCACCACTCGGGACTTATGGCAAACGGTCCCTAAGGTGGAGGGAGCAGTTTCTACTTTAGCTAAGCGTACCACTATCCCGGTGGAGGATAGCTGTGCTTTTTCAGATCCAATGGATAAAAAATTAGAGGGTTACCTTAAGAAAATGTTTGTTCAACAAGGTTTTATATTGCAACCCCTTGCATGTATCGCGCCGATTACGGCTGCGGCAGCATTTTGGATTGAGTCTCTGGTAGAGAACCTTAGTTCATCTACGCTAGACGACATTACGGACAGGCTTAGAGTCCTTAAACTAGCTAATTCATTCATTTCGGAGGCCGTAGTACATTTAACCAAACTTACGGCTAAGAACTCAGGATTCGCCATACAGGCACGTAGGGCGCTGTGGCTAAAATCCTGGTCAGCTGATGTTACTTCTAAGTCCAAATTACTTAATATACCTTTCAAGGGGCAGTCTTTATTTGGGCCCGGTTTGAAAGAAATTATCGCTGACATTACAGGAGGTAAGGGCCACGCCCTACCTCAAGACAAAGCCAAAGCTAAGGCTAGACAGTCTAATTTTCGTCCCTTTCGGAATTTCAAAACAGGAGCAGCATCAACCTCCACTGCACCAAAACAGGAGGGAGCTGTTGCTCGTTACAGGCAAGGCTGGAAGCCTAACCAGTCCTGGAACAAGAGCAAGCAGGCCAGGAAACCTGCTGCTGCCCCAAAGACAGCATGAACCGAGAGCCCCCAATCCGGGACCGGATCTAGTGGGGGGCAGACTTTCTCTCTTCGCCCAGGCCTGGGCAAGAGATGTTCAGGATCCCTGGGCGCTAGAGATCATATCTCAGGGATACCTTCTAGACTTCAAATTATCTCCCCCAAGAGGGAGATTTCATCTGTCAAGGTTGTCAACAAACCTGATAAAGAAAGAAGCGTTTCTACGCTGTGTACAAGATCTGTTATTAATGGGAGTGATCCATCCGGTTCCGCGGTCGGAACAAGGACAAGGGTTCTACTCAAACCTGTTTGTGGTTCCCAAAAAAGAGGGAACTTTCAGGCCAATCTTAGATTTAAAGATTCTAAACAAATTCCTAAGAGTTCCATCGTTCAAAATGGAAACTATTCGGACAATCTTACCCATGATCCAAAAGGGTCAGTACATGACCACAGTGGATTTAAAAGATGCTTACCTTCACATACCGATTCACAAAGATCATCAACGGTATCTAAGGTTTGCCTTCTTAGACAGGCACTACCAGTTTGTAGCTCTTCCATTCGGATTGGCTACGGCTCCAAGAATCTTCACAAAGGTTCTGGGTGCCCTTCTGGCGGTACTAAGACCGCGAGGGATTTCGGTAGCTCCGTACCTAGACGACATTCTAATACAAGCTTCAAGCTTTCAAACGGCCAAGTCTCATACAGAGTTAGTTCTGGCATTTCTAAGGTCGCATGGATGGAAAGTGAACGAAAAGAAGAGTTCTCTTTTTCCTCTCACAAGAGTTCCATTCTTGGGGACTCTTATAGATTCTGTAGAAATGAAGATTTACCTGACAGAAGACAGGTTAACAAAGCTTCAAAATGCATGCCGTGTCCTTCATTCCATTCAACACCCGTCAGTAGCTCAATGCATGGAGGTGATCGGCTTAATGGTAGCGGCAATGGACATAGTACCTTTTGCACGCCTACACCTCAGACCGCTGCAATTGTGCATGCTAAGTCAGTGGAATGGGGATTACTCAGATTTGTCCCCTACTCTGAATCTGAATCAAGAGACCAGAAATTCTCTTCTATGGTGGCTTTATCGGCCACACCTGTCCAGGGGGATGCCATTCAGCAGGCCAGACTGGACAATTGTAACAACAGACGCCAGCCTACTAGGTTGGGGCGCTGTCTGGAATTCTCTGAAGGCTCAGGGACTATGGAATCAGGAGGAGAGTCTCCTTCCAATAAACATTCTGGAATTGAGAGCAGTTCTCAATGCCCTTCTGGCTTGGCCCCAATTAACAACTCGGGGGTTCATCAGGTTTCAGTCGGACAACATCACGACTGTAGCTTACATCAACCATCAGGGAGGGACAAGAAGCTCCCTAGCAATGATGGAAGTATCAAAGATAATTCGCTGGGCAGAGTCTCACTCTTGCCACCTGTCAGCAATCCACATCCCGGGAGTGGAGAACTGGGAGGCGGATTTCTTGAGTCGCCAAACTTTTCATCCGGGGGAGTGGGAACTTCATCCGGAGGTCTTTGCCCAAATACTTCGACGTTGGGGCAAACCAGAGATAGATCTCATGGCGTCTCGCCAGAACGCCAAACTTCCTCTCTACGGGTCCAGATCCAGGGATCCGGGAGCGGTTCTGATAGATGCTTTGACAGCACCTTGGAACTTCGGGATGGCTTATGTGTTTCCACCCTTCCCGCTGCTTCCTCGATTGATTGCCAAAATCAAACAGGAGAGAGCATCAGTGATTCTAATAGCGCCTGCATGGCCACGCAGGACTTGGTATGCAGATCTAGTGGACATGTCATCCTGTCCGCCTTGGTCTCTACCTCTAAGACAGGACCTTCTGATACAGGGTCCATTCAAACATCAAAATCTAACTTCTCTGAAGCTGACTGCTTGGAAATTGAACGCTTGATTTTATCAAAACGTGGTTTTTCTGAGTCGGTTATTGATACCCTGATACAGGCTAGGAAGCCTGTTACCAGAAGGATTTACCATAAAATATGGCGTAAATACCTATACTGGTGCGAATCCAAAGGTTACTCCTGGAGTAAGGTTAGGATCGCTAGGATATTGTCCTTTCTCAAGAAGGTTTAGAGAAGGGTCTATCAGCTAGTTCATTAAAGGGACAGATTTCAGCTCTGTCCATCTTGTTACACAGGCGTCTGTCAGAAAATCCAGACGTCCAGGCCTTTTGTCAGGCTTTAGCTAGGATCAAGCCTGTGTTTAAAGCTGTTGCTCCGCCATGGAGTTTAAACTTAGTTCTTAAAGTTTTACAGGGTGTTCCGTTTGAACCCCTTCATTCCATTGATATAAAATTGTTATCTTGGAAAGTTCTGTTTTTAATGGCTATTTCCTCGGCTCGAAGAGTCTCTGAGTTATCAGCCTTACATTGTGATTCTCCTTATCTGATTTTTCACTCAGACAAGGTAGTTCTGCGTACTAAACCTGGGTTCTTACCTAAGGTAGTCACTAACAGGAATATCAATCAAGAGATTGTTGTTCCATCCTTGTGTCCAAATCCTTCTTCAAAGAAGGAACGTCTTCTACACAATCTGGATGTAGTTCGTGCCCTCAAGTTCTACTTGCAGGCAACTAAAGATTTTCGCCAAACTTCTTCCCTGTTTGTCGTTTATTCTGGACAGAGGAGAGGTCAAAAAGCTTCTGCTACCTCTCTCTCTTTTTGGCTTCGTAGCATAATACGTTTAGCCTATGAGACTGCTGGACAGCAGCCTCCTGAAAGAATTACAGCTCACTCCACTAGAGCTGTGGCTTCCACTTGGGCCTTTAAGAATGAGGCCTCTGTTGAACAGATTTGCAAGGCTGCAACTTGGTCTTCGCTTCATACTTTTTCCAAATTTTACAAATTTGACACTTTTGCTTCTTCGGAGGCTATTTTTGGGAGAAAGGTTCTTCAGGCAGTGGTTCCTTCTGTATAATGAGCCTGCCTATCCCTCCCGTCATCCGTGTACTTTTGCTTTGGTATTGGTATCCCAGAAGTAATGATGACCCGTGGACTGATCACACATAACAGAAGAAAACATAATTTATGCTTACCTGATAAATTCCTTTCTTCTGTTGTGTGATCAGTCCACGGCCCGCCCTGTTTTAAGGCAGGTAAATATCTTTTAAATTATACTCCAGTCACCACTTCACCCTTGGTTACTCCTTTCTCGTTGATTCTTGGTCGAATGACTGGGACTGACGTAGAGGGGAGGAGCTATATGCAGCTCTGCTGGGTGAATCCTCTTGCATTTCCTGTTGGGGAGGAGTTATATCCCAGAAGTAATGATGACCCGTGGACTGATCACACAACAGAAGAAAGGAATTTATCAGGTAAGCATAAATTATGTTTTCTCAAATTGCTCTCCTATCCTCTGATTCCTAAACCCTCTGTCCTGTCGTGAGTACAAACTCCCAAGAACCTGAGACAGTTGTATTTTATGTTTTATGTTTTAACATCTTTTGTTATGAATGTGTGAGTGTAAGAGGTCCTTTACGGCGTGTGAATGTACTGCTCCAAGACGCCCCTCTGCGGAGAAAGCAAGTGGGAGCAGTAGTGTGTTAAGTAAGAGGATTCTACTGTCCTCAGAGACAAATGTTTTCTATTTTCTGTGTTTGTTAAGTAAATGTAAACTGTTACTAAAATGGTCTGTACAGCAGAGGAACAATAGAAGGTTAAGTGTGGGTAGCTGCAGAATTCCTTACTAGTCAACCTTGGTCTGTCAGTACAAAGTCTCTGGGTACCCCCTATGCTCGGCCTATGGACATCGTTGATTAAGTTCAGCTTCAGTCCATTGCTGCTATTGGGCATAGTGCTATTCCCAGAGAACAAGGGCTAATTCTGATCTTTTGATCACCTCTTGGCTTTGTTTCTGAAAACCTTGGACACACTGGTTTGAGTTTGCACACTCCTATACTGAAGGGCGCATCCCTGAGCTGTAATAGACTTGTCTCTAATGATGTATAAAACTGTTGATGTAAGTCCCCTAGCATGGTTTGATTTTGATGATATAAGAGGCCAAGTATTTTTAGGATTTGTCGCCCTACTGTTTATTATTTGGGTTTGTTGGAAAATTAGGAGGGATTTATAGTGTGGGATTTATAGTGTGGGACTTTCCCTGACAGCCACAGTATTGCTAAGAGTCGAGAGAGAAGGGTAAGAGTCCCCTCCATCATAACTGGGTTATGAGAAACAATTCTTAGAAAGGGTGACATGAAGTCATCCTTAAGCAATGGACGTCCAAAATTTCCTCAATAGCCCACAGGAGGAAATGTATAAAGAATATAGTATGTGGGTCAGCTGGCATCTGCCTGAATGGTGCAAGCTGACTAAGGGAATGGATGTTGGGTTTCCAAAGGGGGAATGATTGCAAGAATGATTGCAAGTGTTAATAAATTTTCGTTTGCACCAGGTTTCTCACAATTTGTAACTGAATGGTGCAAGAAATGCATGATGTGTGCTAAATACCCTCCAGGTAAATTGACAAAGGTGGAGATGAAACACCTTGTAAAACCTGACTACCCATTCCAAAGAATGCAAATAGACTATATTCAGCTGCCCAAATGTGGTGTGTATGAGTATGTTTTGGTGTGTGTAGACATGTTTTCCTCTTGGGTGAAGGCCTGGCCGGTTGCCAAGGCAACAACAGGTGTAACAGAAAAAAAACTGATAACTGAAATTATGTGCAGATATGGTTTACCTGAAACAGTAGAATCTGATCAAGGGACTCATTTTACTGGGCAAGTGTTTGCAGAAATGATGACAGGGTTGCAGATTAATCATCTGGGAAAGTAGAGAGAGCCAATGGTGTTTTAAAAAATAAAATAGCTAAAATCTGTGAGCAGACAAAACTTACTTGGGTACAAGCCTTACCTTTAGCCCTCTTTGCAGTAAAGACACACCCCAAAGGCAAAGCATGGCCTTTCGCCATTTGAAATTTTGTTTGGTAGACCACTAATAGGTCTTTTCTGTCCACAAGAATTACATGGGCAGTATGCTTCTCTAACTGATTATGTTGTTCAGCTGCATGAGCAACTGACTAATTTGCATGGAAAAGTTTTCTCTTCATTACCAGATCCAGAACAAATAACTGGAACTCATCACCTGCACCCTGGAGACTGGGTGGTGATAAGAAGATACGTGAGGAGACACTTAGAGCTCCGGTTTGACGGCCCATATCAGGTGTTACTGACAACACCCACCTCAGTCAAAGTGGAAGGGAAACCAAACTGGATACACGCCTTTCACTGTAAGAAACTTCCAGGCCGGTGATAAAAACCTGTGTCAAAAGGGTGAGACCACTGGGGACAAAGTGGGTTAACTAACTGCCAAGATACATATACTGTCCTGTTTTTTCTGTGTCCTTTTCTTTGTGTTTTATACCTCTATACACCAGTGAAGGGTGACAAACGGATAAATTCCATCTGGCTTTTACACCAACAAACCGCCAAGCAACTGAATGCCACAGACTGTTGGATATGCTCTCATGTTCCTGCCAATCATAAAGGAATCCCTTTAATAGGTGTACCAATATCAATGAATGATTTAAATGTGACAGATTACAGCTATGATGTTCAAATAGATACAGATCACTATGTTCATAATGCTATCTCAGATCAAGGTACATACTTAGAACTTGCTGGTATAGTTTCTGCACCTATAATGTGTCTTGGGCCAATGTATGTTAATTACATAGCAAACATGAAAGGTTGCATATTTAGTTTGCCCAAGGTATATGTGGGGGAAACAGATTGTAAAAATGCTACTTTAACATTAAATATGGAACCTAACAAAGTACCATGTGATACAGGAACTGCTGATTGTAATAGTTTGTGTTTTTGTTCAACATTAAAAGCTTTGTGTACCACTAGGTGTGCCTGTCTTGAACATACAGACAATGATGAATGGACCTGTCAAACTCAGTTATATAACAATATGAGATGGTTTCAACTATGGCTGGGAAAGATGGTAAAATTATTCCAATGGTCCTTAAACAAGGTATAAGTAAGAATTATTCTCATCTGCAGATAAAGTCTGGATGTGGTTTCCTGCCTGGACAGGTTGGGGAATTGAGCTAGCAAATAGAATTAACAAATATGCTAGTATTATGGATGGGATTATTAATGAGACTACAAGTAAAAGAGTTACAACAAAGATCTAGAGATATAGCTAAGGAAGGATAGGATCGATTGGAACCTGGTTTAACAATATGCTTACAAATCTTTTAAAACCCATAGTGGTAGTGATAAGAGTAATTCTAATGTGCCTAATTGTTTTCAAATTGTTAATGATTTGTGTTTCTCATTGCAGAAAAAGATGAAGATACCGATTGTTTAGGGTGATGATACAACAGCTACAGAGATGACCGACTGATAACCTAGTTCAGCTACCTGCCTTCCCTGCAGACCCTCCAGTCATTTTAGGAGACAGGTGGAAGATCTCATCTCTGCGAGGGGGTCCCACAATTGCACCTCATCAGATTTGGGCCTACTACAGGATTTGGACCTAGGCCTGTGAAGGGATGCAGTTCTGGCTGCTGTTGTTATCTGTTTAGATAGAGATTGCATATTTTGTGTTTGGGTGCTACCAATAAAGATGTGTGAATGCTTAGAGGAAATGAGAACTATGTATTCAGATCTGGAATGGAGGCTCAGCATCCCACTGTCTATGCAGCTTATCTGTATACTCAGTGATATACAGTCTGTCTAAGGGGTCATTTCCAGGTAGGAAGGTTGTTAGTCAAGTGAGAGACACAAAGTAATAATGGTGTGATAATAAACGCAAGGTAATACATGTGATAATAAAATTATCAAAAGGGTGAGAAATGTTAAGGAAAAATATTTTGAATTCTGTATATATATTTTACTTATGTGTTATAAGGGACTGACAAGTGATATTTTTAAACAGTTACATTTCTTTTTGTCAATTCAGCTAGTACAGAAACTGCTGTATATGCAAAGTAAGTATTTTCAGCTAAAGTAACACCCAAAGTTTGTATGGACAAGATAAGAAGAAGACCACGAAGTGCTTATTGTGAAGAAACACCGAACACGGCCTAAAAAAAAGAGACATTGCTGCAATCTAATGCTGCGCGCCACACACACTCTTTATTACTGTAAAGTGACCTGTTGTCATTTTTGTTGTAATCATGTTTAATTGTACAATTATAACCTTATTAATTTGGAACAGCTGTCTTCACGTTATTTTACTTTAACAATATATAACTATGTATGTGTGTAGTATATGTGGGCATGTGTACATGTTTGTGTAGATATATAACTATGTATGTGTGTAGTATATGTGGGCATGTGTACATGTTTGTGTAGATATATAACTATGTATGTGTGTAGTATATGTACGCATGTGTACATGTTTGTGTAGATATATAACTATGTATGTGTGTAGTATATGTGGGCATGTGTACATGTTTGTGTAGATATATAACTATGTATGTGTGTAGTATATGTACGCATGTGTACATGTTTGTGTAGATATATAACTATGTATGTATGTAGTATATGTGGGCATGTGTACATGTGTGTGTAGATATATAACTATATATGTGGTATATGTGGGCATGTGTACATGTTTGTGTAGATATATAACTATGTATGTGTGTAGTATATGTGGGCATGTGTACATGTGTGTGTAGATACATAACTATGTATGTGTGTAGTATATGTGGGCATGTGTACATGTGTGTGTAGATATATAACTATATATGTGGTATATGTGGGCATGTGTACATGTTTGTGTAGATATATAACTATGTATGTGTGTAGTATATGTGGGCATGTGTACATGTTTGTGTAGATATATAACTATGTATGTGTGTAGTATATGTACGCATGTGTACATGTTTGTGTAGATATATAACTATGTATGTATGTAGTATATGTGGGCATGTGTACATGTTTGTGTAGATATATAACTATGTATGTGTGTAGTATATGTGGGCATGTGTACATGTTTGTGTAGATATATAACTATGTATGTGTGTAGTATATGTGGGCATGTGTACATGTTTGTGTAGATATATAACTATGTATGTGTGTAGTATATGTGGGCATGTGTACATGTTTGTGTAGATATATAACTATGTATGTGTGTAGTACATGTGGGCATGTGTACATGTTTGTGTAGATATATAACTATGTATGTGTGTAGTACATGTGGGCATGTGTACATGTTTGTGTAGATATATAACTATGTATGTGTGTAGTATATGTGGGCATGTGTAAATGTTTGTCACATATAACTATGTATGTGTGTAGTACATGTGGGTATATGTATTTTGTGAAGTTAATAAAATAAAACAAAAAAATAGACATTACTTAAATATTAAGTCACCAAAACATGAAGCTACTGATAAAACATAAGAAATGAAGATGCAATGTGCTAAATTATACTATTAAATGTGTAGTTTCACATTATTCTTGGCACAATACACAACAATAAATAATATTTAGTCGTAATGTCCTGCTTCACAATGTCAGATAACCCAAAGGACCAGTAAATACAGTAGATTTGCATAATCAACAAATGCATTATAACAAGGCAATGCAATATAGTTTAGTCTGAACTTCAAATGAGTAGTAGATTTTTATTTCCAGTCCCTCTATATCATGTGATAGCCATCTGCCACTGCCATTCACAAATGCATATACCTATATTCTGTGAATTTTTGCACATGCTCAGTAGCATCTGGTCACTCAAAAAGTATAAATATAAAAAGACTGTGAGCATTTTGTTAATGTAAGTAAATTGGAAAGTTGTTTAAAATCACATGCTCTATATGAATCTTGAAAGTTTAATTTTGACTTGAGTGTCCCTTTAAGAATACATTTGTTGTGGAGATTACAGATAAGACCCATCTGTGTTAATACTAAACATTGCTTCCTTGGAGTTTTGCTTGTGCTACGTGGTGAACCACAATGGAATGTTTGAATAACAGGGGTACTTATATGAAATTACTACACTGTAATTCAACTAACAACAAGCGTTATTTTTAGCTTTTAAACATGAAATTTCCACAGTCTATCTCAGTCCTTTAATAAAAATAATCTGACAATTCAGTTACACACTCCCTAGTTCTTTTACTCTGTAATCTAACAATTGCCTGAAAGAACAGCAATAAACTACATGGATCATGTTTATTTTAAAGGGACATTCCGGTCAAAATTTAAATGCACATATATGAATTACCTCTTTGAAAAGAAACATATTTGCAATATACATGTATTGGCAAAAATGCTTCTATTAAAAGTTATTGCTGTTTTAGTGTTAAAAATTTTCTCGGCACGTGCATGTGAAGCATAGCTAGATATTCTCAGTGCACCAGCATGTTAAATACTGCAGCTGCTCAGAGCACAAGCGGGGGATTTTATCATGTCAACAATTAAATTCATTACCAGATGAAACAAGCACCAGAAACTCTCTGAGAAAGTGCTGTGTTTAAAATGCTGGTGCATGGTGCATACTTAAATACTCTATTAAAACAGCTATAACTTTTATTATAAGCATTTTTGCTAATACATGTATATTACAAAAATGCTTCTATTCAAAACGGAAATGCATTCTTGTGAATTCCAATTTGGCTGGAATGTCCCTTTAAGGTTAGATTCTGTATACATCCTGGGTATTCTAAAGATACACGAGAGACAAGCTCATGACTCTAAGCATACAATGGGGCATATTTATCAAAGTGCGAGCAGACATGATACAATGTAGAACTACTTGTGCAATATCTCCCCCTGCAGATTCACAGCCAATCGATCGCTAGCAGGGGGTGTCAATCAACCCGATTGTATTCATAACTTCTGCTTCCTGTGAGCTTGATAATTCGGCCCCAATGAGTGTTCAAGGAAATTATTGTCAAGAATCTAAACATACAAAGTTGTTGAGTTTTTTTTTATAAATTGATCTTGAAGACAATTGTGTTTTATGGTTCCAAGAAGTAAAAGAAGTACAGAAAATGTTGATAGTATCTATATTCTCTACCTAGAGAAATAGTAATACACACGCTCAGAGGCGTAACTAGAAACCACAGGGCCCAGATGCAAGAAAAAAAAGTGAATTTGATAAATATCTTTTTTTTTTTTTTTTTAAATTTAACACAGAAAAAAAAATGTGAATCAGATTACATATCTGCAAAAGGATGTACACTGTGCCCATAGTCTGTGAAATGGTCTGACCCCCTATTACTGTATATAGTGACACTGTTTAACCCACCAGTACTGTATATAGTGAGTCAGTGACACAGTCTGTAATCTGCCGGTGAGATGGCTGGCCTGACCCTACCCGCCCCAGTACTTTATAAAGTGACCACAGTAGTCTGTGACATGGTCCACAGCCCACCCGTACTGTATATAGTGGTACTGTATAGTGACACTGTTTACCCCCTTTAAATTGCTGGTTCCTCAAACATACACACACACATAAATGCATAAATACACACACAGTCACATACATACACACACACACACATATAAACACCAATGGGTAAACGGAAAGACTAATCCCTGTAGTCAGAGACACTAGTGAAGCATCATGTCACACTCACATGATATCAGTGCAGGCAGTGGCAGGTCAACATTTTTTATTAAAAAAAAAATAAAAAAAATTTGAATCTGGGTCCCCACCCTTGGAGGCCCAGTCGCAATTGCGACCTCTGCACCCCCTGTAGTTTCGGCCCTGCACACACTTTTCATAGCTCTGCTATACAACTCTATTGAGAGCTAATCTATCATTTATATTTATCATTTTATGTTATAAAGTGGATGTGTTACTGATATTGTAATATATTAATACAAGGTATTTTTATAGCCATATGCAGATATGCCATTATATGAACAGGCACATAAGATAATAGTTATTATATTTAAGAATATACAAAAATAACAGGATTGAACATACTGTATTAAAATTATACATAATCCTGTATAACATAGACAATAGGATATGTATGCTGCATACATAGTTACTATATCATTTTTAATTGTTGCATCCTTTTGACAAAATTATATAAAATATAATTTTTATTAAAATGAGTGTCCCACTTTGGGCTAGATTACAAGTGGAGCGCTAAATTAGCGTGCTAATTAACCAGCCATTACAAGTGGCTGGTTATTGCTACCGTGAGCTTGTGTACGCATTGTGATTTAATGCGCTGGTTTTAGAAAGTGGAGCGCGAATATAGCTTGCACGCAAAGGATATTTAGCGCTCCATGTGTAATCTAGCCCTTTGAGTTTTAATAGACAAAGTGTAGAATCCATGTGTATCCTGTTTTCTTTTTTTTTTTTTTTTCCTTTTTTTAAAATATTTATTTATATTTTATACGGTACACATGAGAAACATATACATTTCAAAAGAATAAACCTCAGTACCGGACGTCACGCAGGACCCAAATCAATAATAGTACTTTATGGTATATATACCTTCATTACCTGCATTTCTCTCTTTCACAGCGCAAACTCTCTCTCCTCTGACCAAAATTTAGGGAAATGGCCTGCGTAAATATTTGCTTGAACAAAGGTAGATTTAAGCAAAGGTTTAATCAGACTTTTTTGTACAGATTTTTGTAATGTTAATATAAAAGGTTCCCATTTTTTAAAGAAGAAGATTAAGTGTTTCTCAAGCGGGTGCAATAAATGATATTGTTCTATTGTGCATTGTGAAATCAAGGTGTTTTTAAGGTGAGAAATTTTGGGCGCTGAACATGATTTCCACGTTCTGAGGAAGATTACGACCAATTAATATAATGGTATCTATAAGTTTGAAATTTTTAGGGACTCCTTGAAATTAGGCCAGAAAAAAAATAAAATCTCTATTGGTTTAATATAATAGTCTAAATGTACAACTGCATTCATCCAGTATAGAATTTTTTGTCAAAGCTGGAAATTTTTTGGACATTCCCAAAAACAATGTAGCAAATCTGCATGCGCTGACTTGCATCTAGAACAAAGAACCTGTGTTTTGTACCATCTGGATAGAGATTCCGGGGTAAAATAACTCCTTAAACTAATCTTAATCTGAGATTCCCTCCATGATGTTGGCGTCCATGATTGATCAATTATTTTAAAGCTGTCCATAATAATCTGATCATTAATATCTGGAAACTTTTTGGACCATTTTACCACCATATCATTAACTTGTATACTTGAGGATTTTTGCAATAGTAACAAACAGAAAGGAGAAATTGCATATATCCCAGCTTGGTAACTAGATATTCTACTGCATAATTCACCTAATGACCAATCTGTACTGTATTTTTTAATCAAATCATATATAAAATGTCTTACTTGAAGATAGGCATAAAATTGCTGTGTTGGAAGGTCAATTCTATTTGCTAATTCCGCAAAAGTAATTGGATGGCCGTCCGGTCCAAGTATTTGGCTAATCCACTTTAGACCTTTTATAGCCCATTTTTTAAAGATCCTATTCGAAAATCCTGGACTGAAATTAGGATTACCCCTAATAGGCAAAAATTGAGAAATATACAGAGAAAAACCTAACTCGGTGCAGAACTTCTGCCATGCCACTATGACATTTTTAAAGGTATTTAGAGGGAAAATATTCAAAGGAAGTGATTTTAATGGACAGTGTAATAAAGCCTTCAGGTGGAACGGTGCAACCAGATTGGATTCCCAGCTAAATATGGTGATTTGTTCTTTTTCGGTTATCCAATCTATGGCAAATCTTACTAGGGCCACTAAATTATAGGTTTGAATGTTGGGTAATGCTAGACCGGCTGCCATTTTTGAATTCATAAGTTGGTGGATAGCTATCCGGGGTTTTGCACCTTTCCATAGAAATCTTGTGCAAGCTTTATTGTATCTAAGAATATCCGCCTTATGGATAAAAATCGGGATATTTTGAAAAATATATAGTAACTTGGGGAAAAGTATCGATTTAATCAGAGCAACCTGGTCTGATAATGTAATAGGAAGAGAAGCCAAATCCTCTAACTTTTTTTTACAATTCTCCAAACAATGTACATAATTTAAATTATACCATTCATCTGGGTTTCTAGTCAATCTAAGTCCCAGATAGGTAATTTGAGTTACTTCAATAAATGGATGGTTAATTCTAGTTGCTGGTTTCTTATATATCCATAAGAGTTCTGATTTCAATGGATTAATCTTATAGCCAGATATTGATCCGTACCTAGAAATAATATTCTGTAGTATTGGCAGAGTATTCTTGATATTAGACAGGAATAACAGGAGGTCTGCAAACCAAACACACAAATGAAGAGGTGGTACCAAAATTATATAAAATAATGTAAAGTGTCAGCAACCTGGTAATTAGAATTAGACACTAATATGGAAAAGAGAGAAAGAATTGCATCAGCATAAGATGCAATTCAAAGACCAGGATAAACAGCGAAACACTATATGATGACAAGAATACTACAATAAATCAAAAAATATATGTGCAGTTTATTAATTATAAATTTCAATAGAAAACATACTAAATCAAAACATACTTATGTAACTTTCAAATGAAGAAATATGCCACAGAAAAAATATATTACAGAGCATACCAAAACCCCCACATAAATACACAAGGGACAGACAAACAATACACATGGGCCCCACTTATACCACAGAACTAAACCTAAGCCGGCAAATGAAAGTTCATGGCAAACAACTGAATCTGGATGTAAATGAAATGAAAGGATGACATGGCAGCAAGCCAAAACAGAAGATGAATGGCTGGTGATGATAGCTGATGCTATAAATGTAAAATGTTCATAGATGAATGAATGAGATGATGGGTAATAAATAATCATACATTCCAAGGCTTAGGTGAAGTTGAAAGGGTAAAGTACACAAGCAGAGCAAATGCCAGATTATCAGAAGTATATGGGTGGAGAGGTGTGGCGGGTGTTATACAAATAACAGTTCAAGTGTATATTCCAGTTGGGGGCGAGTACGTGGTCAGATGACCAATGCACACAAGCGGCAGTAATATAGTACTCCAAGCCCCTAATGTTGATCACTCATGCGATCCTTCCACTCATACTTACGACCGCGCTTCACCAACAACCACCAAGTCTCTGACCGACAAAGATAGCAAATCAAACGTGCTGAGATTCGTTGCTTCTGCATACAAGTAGTAGGGGTATCCCACAGCAAACACACGCTGCTTACCGACGCCTATGCCTAGATTACGAGTCTTGCGTTAGCCTTAAAAAGCAGCGTTGAGGGGTCCCAATGCTGCTTTTAACGCCCGCTGGTACAGGTGTACCGCTCACTTTTTTTCCACGACTTGAGCTTACCGCAAATCCCGTTACATCAATTGCGTATCCTATCTTTTAATGGGATTTGCCTAACGCCGGTATTACGAGTGTTGGAAGAAGTGAGCGGTAGACCCTCTCCTGTCAAGACTCATACCACATTTAAAAGTCAGTAGTTAAGAGTTTTATGGGCCAACGCCGTAACATAAAACTCTTAAATAAAGTGCTAAAAAGTTCACTAACACCCATAAACTACATATTAACCCCTAAACCGAGCCCCCCCCCACATTGCAAACACTAAAATAATTTTTTTAACCCCTAATCTGCCGACCGGACATCGCCGCCACTTTAATAAATATATTAACCCCTAAACTGCTGCACTCCCGCTTTGCAAACATTAGTTACATTTTATTAACCCCTAATCTGCCGTCCCTAACATCGCCGACACTTACCTACATTTATTAACCCCTAATCTGCCGACCCCAACGTCGCCGCTACTATATTAAATTTATTAACCCCTAAACCTAAGTCTAAACCTAAGTCTAACACCCCACTAACTTAAATATAATTTAAATAAAACTAAATAAAATTACTATAATTAAATAAATGAATTCTATTTAAAACTAAATACTTATCTGTAAAATAAACCCTATGATAGCTACAATATAACTAATAGTTACATTTGTATCTATCTTAGGGTTTATATTTATTTTACAGGCAACTTTGTATTTATTTTAACTAGTTACAATAGTTATTAAATAGTTATTAACTATATAATAACTACCTAGTTAAAATAAATACAAATATACTACAATTAAATACAATTAAATTAAATAAACGAAAGTACAAACCCCCCCCCCACTAAATTACAGAAACTAAAAAAATAATTACAAGAATTTTAAACTAATTACACCTAATCTAATCCCCCTAATAAAATAAAAAAGCCCCCGAATATCCGAATATAATAAAAATCATCAGCTCTTTTACCTGTAAAAAAAAAATACAATACCCCCCAACATTAAAACCCACCACCCACACACCCAACCCTACTCTAAAACCCACCCAATCCCCCCTTAATAAAACCTAACACTAACCCCTTGAAGATCACCCTATCTTGAGCCGTCTTCACCCAGCCAGGCACAAGTGGTCCTCCAGACGGTCTGAAGTCTTCATCCGATCCGGCCAGAAGAGGACCTCCAGAGGGGCAGAAGTCTTAATCTAGGCGGCATCTTCTATCTTCATCCATCCGGAGCGGAGCGGGTCCATCTTGAAGCCAGCCGACGCGGAGCATCCTCTTCTTCCGACGACTCCCGATGAATGAAGGTTCCTTTAAATGACGTCATCCAAGATGGCATCCCTTGAATTCCGATTGGTTGATAGGATTCTATCAGCCAATCGGAATTAAGTTAGGAAAAATCCTATTGGCTGATCCAATAGGATTGAGCTTGCATTCTATTAGCTGTTCCAATCAGCCAATAGAATGCGAGCGCAATCCTATTGGCTGATTGGATCAGCCAATAGGATTTTTCCTACCTTAATTCCGATTGGCTGATAGAATCCTATTAGCCAATCGGAATTCAAGGGACGCCATCTTGGATGACGTCATTTAAAGGAACGATCATTCGTCGGGAGTCGTTGGAAGAAGAGGATGCTCCGCGTCGGCTGGCTTCAAGATGGACCCGCTCTGCTCCGAATGGATGAAGATAGAAGATGCCGCCTGGATGAAGACTTCTGCCCCTCTGGAGGTCCTCTTCTGGCCGGATCCGATGAAGACTTCGGACCGTCTGGAGGACCACTTGTGCCCAGCTGGGTGAAGGTAATTAATTTAATGATAGTGTAGTGTTAGATGTAATTGTAACTTAGGTTAGGATTTATTTTACAGGTAAATTTGTATTTATTTTAACTAGGTAGCTATTAAATAGTTAATAACTATTTAATAACTATTGTAGCTAGTTAAAATAAATACAAAGTTGCCTGTAAAATAAAAATAAACCCTAAGATAGATATAAATGTAATTATTAGTTATATTGTAGATATCTTAGGGTTTATTTTACAGATAAGTATTTAGTTTTAAATAGGATTAATTTATTTAATTGTAGTAATTTTATTTCGTTTTATTTAAATTATATTTAAGTTAGGGGGTGTTAGACTTAGGTTTAAGGGTTAATAAATTTAATATAGTAGCGGTGACGATGGGGGCGGCAGATTAGGGGTTAATATTTGTAGGTAGGTTGCGGCGACATTGGGGGCGGGAGATTAGGGGTTAATAAATAAAAAGTAGGTGTCTGCGATGTTGGGGGTGGCAGATTAGGGGTTCATAGGGATAATGTAGGTGGCGGCGATGTCCGGAGCGGCAGATTAGGGGTTAATAATAAAATGCAGGTGTGGGCGATGTCGGGGGTGGCAGATTAGGGGTTAATAAGTGTAATATTAGGGGTGTTTAGACTCAGGGTTCATGTTAGGGTGTTAGGTGTAGACATAAATGTTCTTTCCCCATAGGAAACAATGGGGCTGCATTAGGAGCTGAACGCTGCTTTTTTGCAGGCGTTAGTTTTTTTTTTCAGCCAGCTCAGCCCCATTGTATCCTATGGGGAAATTGTGCACAAGCACGTTTAGCCAGCTCACCGCTACCGTAAGCAGCGCTGGTATTACAGTGAGATGTGGAGCTAAATTTTGCTCTCCGCTCACTTTTTAGAGGCTAACGCCGGGTTGAAAAAAACCTGTAATACCAGCGTTGTTGTAAGTGAGCGGTGAGAAAAAAAAGGAGCGTTAGCACCGCAAGCCTTAGCGACAAAAACTTGTAATCTAGCCGTATGAGCGCCAACTAGAAAATAATTACATTTTCTATAGTGTTTGAGATATAGTAATTTATCTTGAAAGTTAATACATTTAAATATGTATCCTGTTTTCAGTAATTCTACTGGGCACTTTTTTTGCAGTTTGAAACATGTTTACCTCAGAATCCTCTAACCACTGCAATAAATGACAGGAGATGACAGCACACAGAGTACATATTCCTTTCTCTATAAGGATTTGGCATAAGCTGAATGATATTATGGGTGGCCTTTGTGGGACTGCCTTACATTTTTTATTTGGAATAAACTCCTTGATGTAGCCTTAGTGGCTTCATAAACTAATAACTACTTTGTGCTTTGGCAGAGAAACACTCTTGGTAGTTGTAATCCTGAACAACTAACACTTTGTACATATAAAAAAACACACACAAGCTATAATTGCTTCTACCTCACTGTATTATTCATTTTGCATTTTATATATACATTTTGAATAGATATATATATATTCATACACATGATTATTATGCTCATTATATGCCCATTAATCAACCACAGTGAGGGTGAGTACCCAATCATATTATTAAGTCCTGTCTTTCATTTGAGCAGCTGTCAATAATCTTGTGACCATGACTATACAATTTAAGTTTAGATAATGTCAATAACAGGCAGGGAAATTAGCCTATGATGGTAAACAAATCGAGTATTATCAAGTTAAGGAAACGTAAAACATCATACAATTGTAACATAAAATGCTTTAAATATGTTTAGTAAAACAACTTTATAATATACTCTCATTATTTATTCTGCCCACTTTTCCTGTAATTTAAATCCAAAAACTGTGAATTTTCCAATTCTGAGAACTGGGAGTACACACTGAAGACTTAACAGGCCTGCTACAGGCCTGTCCGGTTCTGAGGTGTTCTTCTGACGGTGCCTAAGAAAAAAGGTTATAGCTATTTCAACCCCGAGGTACACTAAGGACACTGTTGTGCCCAGAGGGGTGTATTACTATTCAGGGTGTGCTAAAGGTTGCATGGGCTCAGCTGCAGTAGTGCTAAACATTGCAAAAGCAATTAAATTTATATTGAAGAAGGCACTATTTGTGTCTATAGAGATAGAAATGACCTTGAGGCAGAAATTGCACCAAAAGAGGCTCAAGTAGGTGCTACAGGCCCCTAAGAATGCTATATAGCATTTGGTTATTATTTGATTACATTCATGGTGTTTCTGTTCTTTTGTTCCTGACCTCCCTATCCTGATATGACTCTGGCTTTTTTCTGGAGTTTGCTTCTAGTCTTAGCCCTTACTCCGGACTGGCTAACTGACTGCTGATGTCTGCTTTGAAGTATTATTCTGGTTCCTCCATGTACTTCTTGACCTGGCTAAAGATTGGTCAACTGGGTTCTGACCTTGACCTGAAACCTGACTGCTTTCTTGTCTATTCCTCTGATATTTACACATGGTTCCTGATTACTTATGTGGTTACAGGCACCAGCTTGTTCCAGACTACCAAACTATCAGGAAATTTATTTTTGTGTGGAAAGGATGATTCACAAGAACCACCTTCACGTTTATGAAAAAAAAAGTTTTAGTAAACACATCTAGGTTGACTACTGTCTATAAGAACACTGGGCAATTGGGGATAGCAGTAGGTGGTATAGTGTTCAGATCTAAGGTTCCATGAAGCTGCAGCTCATGTTGGTCATGTGACCATACAGGGCCTTAGAACTTACCCCACTGTCTGAACCTCCTCTCTCTTACATAGCTATATCAGGCCTCAGTTCAGATCTCATTTTCTTTAGCCCTGTCAGTTATACAGACACAACAGACTTCAAATCAGACCTACAGCCCTATCTATATTCCCTGTCAATCACATGCCACACCAGCCCTTACTAAAGATCTAACTAGGTAAGAGTCCAGTTTTGTTCACATATTTTACTGTGCAGCTACTAAAGTGCTAGACTAGGCTATAGGAGTTTATATATTGGCTCCAGTGCATCATTAAAACTATAATAATAATAATAATAATAATAATAATAATAATAATAATAATAATAATACTTATTAAAACATATTTTTGATGTAAAAAAATAAGTTTGCATCCTGTTAACCAAATCATTAGTGTTATTACTTACATTTATATCTTACTTTGTTAGAAGATAACATAAAACTAATATACATCAAGAGACCACAAATCAGCATATGATAAACTGAAAACATTACACATTTTTAATCAAACATTTAATATTGAAAAAACATTTTTTAAAATGGTTTAAAAGAGATATGGTATATGACAAGGTGTTTGACTAGGAATGACTCAAAGGTGTGTGTGTGTATCTATACAGTATATGTGTCTCTAAATATTTGTAAGTGTGTAAGTATACATCTCTATATATCTATATTTATGTGTAAATATGTATTATAATATTATATATTCTATATATGTGTGTGTGTGTGTGTATATATATATATATATATATATATATATACACATATATATTATACAGTATATAGAAATATATTTATACTTTTAAACCCTTCCTAGTTAAATACCTTGAAATATGCAATATCATTTTTAAACAATTTCAATATGTTTTTTAAATGTTTTTTTTTAATAGAAATGCTTGAAATTCCTATATTCTTAATTTCCAAGAAAATATTCTTTTACTTTTAAATATATACACAGTATATACATGCATACAATATATATATCTATTTTAATAATAAAAAGAACCCTTTCTTCAGTGCTGAATCATAAATAACTCCACGGTAGTGAGCACAATGCTATCTATATGGCAAACATGAACTAGCGTTGTCTAGCTGTGAAAAACTGCCAAAATGCAGGTGCAGAGATAAGAGGCAGCATTCAAGGGCTTAGAAATTAGCATATGAGCCTACCTAGGTTTAGCTTTCAGCAAAGAACACCAAAAGAACAAAGCAAATTTGATGATAAAAGTAAATTGGAAAGTTGTTTAAAATGTCATGCCCTATCTGAATCATGAAAGTTAAGTTTTTATTAAACTGTCTCTTTAACTGCGCAGTAAAATGATCCTTTTTAGTGTTGTGCACATAGGGGCCGAATTATCAAGGGCCGAATGGCCCCTGATGCCCCTGTTTTTGTGCGAGCCTTAAGGCTTGCCGGAAACAGCAGTTAAGAAGCAGCAGTCTTAAGACCGCTGCTCCTTAACTGGTCCGCCTGCTCTGTGCGGCGGAAAGCAATCAACCCGATCGAATATGATCGGGTTGATTGACACCCCCTGTTAGCGGCCGATTGGCAACGAATCTGCAGGGGGCGGCATTGCACAAGAGGCTCACAAGAACTGCTTGTGCAATGACAAATGCAGACAGCGTATGCTGTCGGCATTCATCAATGTCTGTCGGACATGATCCGCTGAGCGGATCACGTCGGACAGACCAATGATAAATCAGCCCCATAAAACTTGTTTATATATGTGACAGACTCAAGAACATATAACATTTTAACAGGCTGACATCTTAAAGTTTCTTGAATACTTAGGGGCCCCTGATGCCCCTGTTTCCGCATGAACCTTCAGGCTCGTGGGAAACAGCAGTTATGAAGCACCAGTCTTAAGACCGCTGCTCCTTGACTGGTCCGCCGCCTCTGAGGCTGCGGACATCAATCAGCCCGATCCTATACAATCGGGTTGATTGACATTCCCTGCTAGCGGCCGCAAATCTGCAGGGGGCGGCATTGCACAAGCAGTTGCTGTCGGCATTCAGCGATGTCTGGCGGACCTGATACACTACTGCGTATCATGTCCGCCAGACTTTGATAAATAGGCCCCTGAAGCTGTAATTTAGGTGAAACTCATTTATTATTATCTTAGACATTCTCAAAAAAGAAAGAAAATGTACTCTTCCATTAAAATACAATTTTATATATACAGTGTGTATATATATATATACATATATATATATATATATATATATATATATATATAGTTAAGTAAATTACATCAGCTTTTATAAAAATTGGCAGTAGTAACTGTAATATGATTTTGCATGAAACCTTTGAATAAGGATTAAACATTTTCTTATATGAAATATAATTTATTCATCTAGAAAAGCTTGTCATGGGGTTATCTCTTACATAACTAAAGGGGCATTAAAGGGAAATGAAAGAGGAAAATATTCATAGTTCAGATAGAGCATGCAATTTTTAACAAACTTTCTATTTTTCTTCTAATTTCTGGTTTGCTTTGTTCTTTTGTATCCTTTGTTGAAAATCAGGTAGGTAGAAGCAATGCGTTACTGAAAGCTAACTGCTGATTGGTGGATGTACATATATGCCTCTATATTGGCTCAGCCAATGTGTTCGGCTTGCTTCTCGTAGTGCATTGCTGCTCCTTTAACAAAAGATGCCAAAATAATGAAGCAAATTTGATAATAAAAATAATTAGCAAGTTGTATGCTGTATCTAAATCATGAAAGAAAATTTGGGGTTCATATCCCTTTAAGCATCTATTGCTTTCGCATAAAAAACTGTGCTTGCCCCGAGCTCCTTAGATAAGTCAAATAACAATTGCTTAAAGGGACAGTCAACACAAATTTTTTTTTTTTTTTTTTAAAAAGATAGATAATGCCTTTACTACCCATTCCCCAGCTTTGCACAACCAACATAGTTATATTAATATACTTTATAACATTTAAACCTCTAAATTTCTGTCTGTTCCTAAGCCACTAAAAATAGCCCACTGATCACACGATTTTGTATTAGCTTTTCACCACAGGGGAGTGCTAGTTCATGTGAGCCATATAAATAACATACTCACGCCCATGGGTTTTGCACAACACAGCACTTATTGGCTTAAATGCAAGTCAATAGGTAATAAATAAAAAGTAATGTGATCAGGGGGCTGTCAGAAGATGCTTAGATACAAGGTTTAGACTAAAACCTTAACAAAAACAAGAAAATAAAACAGTAAAACCTACTTGTAGTTGTAGGGGCGGCTGTGGTTACAGGAGAGGCTGTGGTTGTGGGTAACTTTTTAGGCCTGAATTTGTAATGGCCAATAAAACCATCAGCAGTTAAACTTAAATCGGACAAGAACTGAATGAGGAGTTCATTTTTCTCAGATACAATGGGCCTGAAAAAGGACAGAGAAAAAAAAATGTCTTTCACATTCTACAGTAGAATAAAAAATAAAACAGAAACAAATGCTTAGCAGCTGCACACAGTTTAAAACATAATAGATCTATGCTTAGGCTTGAATTTAAAAATGAAAATAACATGGAAAGAAGCAGCTGTGCTGTATTTTATAAATTCTCATCTGTCCCTGATTCTGAGCGCTGTCCCTCTGTGACAGCCATATGTCCCTCTGTGACAGCCATATGTCCCTCTGTGACAGCCATATGTCCCTCTTTACAGAATTTCCCTTAGCCCCACCCACAGAACACTCAGAAACGCCCACAAACTGCCCTGACACACCCATAGACCACCCAGAAACACCTACAATCCCGCCCATGATTCCTCC
This sequence comes from Bombina bombina, assembly GCF_027579735.1. Classification (NCBI taxonomy): domain Eukaryota; kingdom Metazoa; phylum Chordata; class Amphibia; order Anura; family Bombinatoridae; genus Bombina; species Bombina bombina. The sequence continues at coordinate 304,570,728 of NC_069502.1, read as the reverse complement.
TTTACCAATACCAACACGGCTCCACCTCCAAATGGTGATGGGCTCCTATCAACTTCCTGTGTCACTCATACTCAGCTACAAATGTTGGGAAGTATGAAACTGTAGACTAATTCTCAGTGTTGATTACTATGGTTTAACTAAATGGAAATGCACTTCCGTTCTAGGTAGGGTTGTCATCTCGGCGATGTGTTCCTGGACACTTATGAGTTACACATGCTGCAGGGTGTGCAGACCAGTTCTGTTTTGCCCCATATCAGCTGTTGCCACTTCAGTACTGATTTGAACGATGTGTTTTGCTTCTTTGCAGGGGTTAAACACACAGTTCTGTTCATAAAATAGCACAATAGAAAATTGCTAATAGAGCATTTCCTTATTGCTTTATTATGTGCATTTAATTATTTAGATATTTGGTATGAAGACAGGCATGCAAATGATTTTAAAGCAGAAATACCAGTCTTTTTAAACTAATTGTATTTGTGCTAAGTGATGAAATTAGCTAAACTTAGGCCTCAATTCTAATTCATCAGCATCTCTCTGTGCCTCGCACGTTGATTCCCAGGATTTTAAAAGTGAACAGCATCTACGTGTGGACTCTGAGATAATTCAGTTATCACAAGATTTTCAGGTGCTTTTGTGGTAAGAAAACCCCCCCTTATACCTTGCATGGGGACCATTCAGCAATAGTACTCACAACCATCACAAAACTATTTTCTAGCAAATTTTCAAAGGACTTTTGGACTTGTCATATAATGTTTGGCCATTTAAAAAGCCCTATCTGTTTCAAGCTTTTAAAAGGACTTGAAACACTTCTAGCTTTTGTTTAACAAATTGTGCTTGTCCCACAAACCCCAGAGTGGACAAGAAGCAAATTCTGTAACTTAAAAGGATATGAAACCCAAGCATTTTCTTTTGTAATTCAGACAGAGCCATTACTTCTATTTTCAAATTTGCTTTGTTCCCATGGCATTCTGTGTTGAATCTGGAGCACTACATAATAAGACGTACTGCTGCCATCTAGTGTTCTTGCAAATGGATAACATTCTTGCAAAACCGCTGCCCTATAGTGCTCCAAGAATGGGCTGGCTCCTAAGCATACGTCCCAGTTTTTCAACAAATGATACCAAGAGAATGAAGAAAAATTGATAGTAGAAGTAAATTAGAACATTGTTTAAAATTGCATGCTCTATCTGAATCATGAAAGAAAATTTTTGTGTTTCATATCCCTTTAAAGGGATGTACAGGGGAAACTCGAAAAATTAGAATATTGTGCAAAAGTTAATTTATTTCACTAATGCAACTTAAAAGGTAAAACTAATATATGAGATAGACTCATTACATGCAAAGCAAGATAGTTCAAGCCGGGATTTGTCATAATTGTGATGATTATGGCTTACAGCTCATGAAAACCCCAAATCCACAATCTCAGAAAATTAGAATATTACATGCAATCAATAAAACAAGGATTGTACATAGAACAATATCAGACCTCTGAAAAGTATAAGCATTCATACTGTATGTACTCAATACTTGGTTTGGGCCCCTTTTGCAGCAATGACTGCCTCAATGCGGTGTGGCATGGAAGCTATCAGCCTGTGGCACTGCTGAGGTGTTATGGAAGACCAGGATGCTTCAATAGCGGCCTTCAGCTCTTCTGCATTGTTCGGTCTCCTGTCTCTCATCTTTCTCTTGGCAATGCCCCATAGATTCTCTATGGGGTTCAGGTCAGGCGAGTTTGCTGGCCAATCAAGCACAATAATCCCACGGTCATTGAACCAGGTTTTGGTGCTTTTGGCAGTGTGGGCAGGTGCCAAGTCCTGTTGGAAAATGAAGTCAACATCCCCATAGAGCTCTTCTGCGGAAGGAGGCATGAAGTGCTCCAAAATCTCCTGGTAGACAGCTGCGTTGACCCTGGACTTAATGAAGCACAGTGGACCAACACCAGCAGATGACATGGCTCCCCAAATCAACACAAACTGTGGAAACTTCACACTGGACTTCAAGCATCTTGCAGTGTGTGCCTCTCCATTTTTCCTCCATACTCTGGGTCCTTGGTTTCCAAATGAGATGCAAAATTTGCTCTCATCAGAAAAGAGGACTTTGGACCACTGAGCAACAGACCAGGTCTGCTTTTCTTTAGCTCAGGTAAGACGTTGTTTGTTGTTTAGGAGTGGCTTGACAAGAGGAATATGACATTTGAAGCCCATGTCCAGGATCTGTCTGTGTGTGGTGGCTCTTGTGAAAGTCCCCAACACTTTTGAATGGCCTTTTCCTGACAATCCTCTCCAGGCTGCGGTCATCCCTGCTGCTTGTGCACGTTTTTCTTCCACACTTTTCCCTGCCACATAACTTTCTATTAATGTGCTTTGATACAGCACTTTGGGAACATCCAACTTCTTTTGCAATTACTTTTTGCGGCTTTCCCTCCTTATGGAAGGTGTCAATGATGGTTTTCTGCACAACTGTCAGGTCAGCAGTCTTTCCCATGATTGTGATTTCTACTGAACCAGACTGAGAGACCATTTAAAGGCTCAGGAACCATTAGCAGGTGTTATGGCTTAATTAATATTAATATTCTAGGCTCAAAGTGAGTGGGTCACTTTGAGCCTAGAATATTGCACCTTTTCACAATATTCTAATTTTCTGAGATTGTGGATTTGGGGTTTTTCTCTGCATAAATGATCCATTTATATAGCCCATCTAGGGGTGTTTTTGTAAAAATGTATAGTTTTGCTTTTATTTTAATAACATTGTGCAGATTTTCAGAATCCTAACCAAGCCCCACAGTATTAGATGTATACTGATGTCACCTGTCTCCTGCTTGCTCCTGTTTGTATAATGGGTCTTTTCATATGCAGGGGAGGGGGAGTGTCTTCTCTTTCTGCATTCTCAGCCTATATCAGTGGGTGTCCCAGCCTAACCTCATAAACAGTGCTAAATTGGGAGTTTCTAAGTACGTTTTAAAAGGTTTTATACTGGATTTTTACATCAGTATCTGTGCATATTCTACTTTATAGTAATGTCTATTACATGCAGTTATATGAAAATTAGTGTATACAGGTGAAACTCGAAAAATAAGAATATCATGCAAAAGTTAATTTATTTTACTAATGCAACTTAAAAGGTGAAACTAATATATGAGATAGACTCATTACATGCAAAGCAAGATAGTTCAAGCCATGATTTGTCATAATTGTGATGATTATGTCTTACAGTTCAGGAAAACCCCAAATCCACAATCTCAGAAAATTAGAATATTGTGAAAAGGTGCAATATTCTAGGCTCAAAGTGACCCACTCTAATCAGCTAATTAAGCCATAACACCTGCTGCAAATGGTTCCTGAGCCTTTAAATGGTCTCTCAGTCTGGTTCAGTAGGAATCAAAATCATGGGAAAAACTGCTGACCTGACAGTTGTGCAGAAAACCATCATTGACACCCTCCATAAGGAGGGAAAGCCTCAAAAGGTAATTGCAAAAGAAGTTGGATGTTCCCAAAGTGCTGTATCAAAACACATTAATAGAAAGTTATGTGGAAGGGAAAAGTGTGGAAGAAAAAGGTGCACAAGCAGCAGGGATGACCGCAGCCTGGAGAGGATTGTCAGGAAAAGGCCATTCAAAAGTGTTGGGGACTTTCCTCTTGTCAAGCCACTCCTGAACAACAAACATCAGAAGCGTCTTACCTGGGCTAAAGAAAAACAGACCTAGTCTGTTGCTCAGTGGTCCAAAGTCCTCTTTTCTGATGAGAGCAAATTTTGCATCTCATTTGGAAACCAAGGACCCAGAGTATGGAGGAAGAATGGAGACGCTTGAAGTCCAGTGTGAAGTTTCCACAGTCTGTGTTGATTTGGGGAGCCATGTCATCTGCTGGTGTTGGTCCACTGTGCTTCATTAAATCCAGGGTCAACGCAGCCGCCTACCAGGAGATTTTGGAGCACTTCATGTTTCCTTCCGCAGACGAGCTCTATGGGGATGCTGACTTCATTTTCCAGCAGGACTTGGCACCTGCCCACACTGCCAAAAGCACCAAAACCTGGTTCAATGACCGTGGGATTACTGTGCTTGATTGGCCAGCAAACTCGCCTGACCTGAACCCCATAGAGAATCTATGGGGCATTGCCAAGAGAAAGATGAGAGACATGAGACCGAACAATGCAGAAGCGCTGAAGGCCGCTATTGAAGCATCCTGGTCTTCCATAACACCTCAGCAGTTCCACAGGCTGATAGCTTCCATGCCACGACGCATTGAGGCAGTAATTGCTGCAAAAGGGGCCCAAACCAAGTACTGAGTACATACAATATGCATGCTTAGACTTTTCAGAGGTCTGATACTGTTCTACAGCTATGTACAATCCTCGTTTTATTGATTGCATGTAATATTGTAATTTTCTGAGATTGTGGATTTGGGGTTTTCATAAGCTGTAAGCCATAAGCATCACAATTATGACAAATCACGGCTTGAATTATCTTGCTTTGCATGTAATGAGTCTATCTCATATATTAGTTTCACCTTTTAAGTTGCATTAGTGAAATAAATGAACTTTTGCACAATATTCTAGTTTTTCGAGTTTCACCTGTACATTTTGTTATTATATCATTTATGTATGTGTCCGTATCTCTTAAAACAAGTTAGTTTAACCTCCTGTTTGCTAGTACAACTGAATTACTGTGTCGCAAAATGATGTAGGTCTAAAAAGTGTGTCACCAACATGAAAAGGGACATAAAACCTTTTTTTTTTTTTTTCATGATTCAGATAGATACATAGATAGCATACAATTTTGTATGACACAAATTACATCTTCAGATAAGCAATACACACCAGTGCTGACTTTCTGAGTAGGCATGGTATTTGAATACTAGTGCACGGCCTTCACAGCATATGTGCATATGCCACGGAAAAACAGAAGTATTTTTGCTAATGGAAGTATATTGCAAAAATCCTGTTGTTATTAATAACTTAATAATAATTAAGTGAAAAACAACTGCCTTTACATATATTATGCAGTCATTATTAATACTGAATTAACTAGTTTGCCACATATATTTTGTGTCTGTGGCTATGCATGCTTGTGAAAACTAGCAGGGAAAATGTTCTGAAAAGTCTGCAATACCCTTATTTCTCATCGTTTTTCGTTTTTACAAATAACCTGAGGGGCCATATTAGCTCACAGAGGAACTCTGATGGCTTGGGAAAGTGCCTTAATTCTGAGCATTTATAGTGAATATTTGTATATCTTTGTATTTACCAAGGAAGATGCAACGTCTTGAAAACCACACAAATCTTGGCAAGCGCAGTGAGATGTAAGCAAACACTGGACTAACTCTATGCTCTATACAGATTCAGTAAGTAAGCTTGCCAGGCATCTAACTGGAGCTACTTTGTGGTATTTCTGCACACTGTAGTAAAATGTTTTTTTTTACTTAAATGTAAAAAGCAACATTTCAACTCTAAAAATAGCAACTGCAATTTGAAATGTTGATGTGTTGTTGCTAGCACCTCATACAATGCATGGGTTACCACACCAAGCCTCTTCCCCCAGTCTGCAACCGGTAATTTGTGTAGACTTTGCTTAAAGCAAACGTTTTAACTGACAGCAGAATGAATATTCCTAACAAATTAAAGCTGCTTTTTTTGTAGAGTGTTTTTCTTCTGTTTGTACGTGATACTCCAGAGGTTTAGCAGGTATTAAGTGCTCTGTGTAAAAAAAGGCATTTGGAGCAGTATATAAATACCACAAAAAACTTTAGCCCTGTATACAACTTTCAAATAATTTACTTATGCTGTCGAACGGTTCAGAGACCACTACAGATCACTCTGCAAAAAATTAAACTATTCAGCTGTGCAGACACATTTTCCTGGCTTAAATAAAAAGAGAGAAGCGCTCAACCTGGGAACGAACAATAGCATAATAGCTTGTTCTATGGCTAGTTACCACCCAAGAAGCAGCCTCTTTTTGCTCAACATGTGCCTTTCACAGAGAAGAACTTTCCTGAAGCATATCAGTCTGATCCTGACTTAACAGTACAGTCCAGCCCCGAAATACCAGGCAATCCCTCTCTGAACGAGAGAAACAGCAAAACCCCAGACGTACGTTTCAGCCTATTGTGGGCCTCATCAGTGAGGTGCAGCCATATCCTTCTAGGCACACTGAGCAACGAGTCCCTGGCTGTTGAGGCGGCAATGCGGGACAGCTGTTAATCTTCCCGGGACAGCAGGACAGACCCTTAAATTCGGGGCTGTCCCACAAAAATCAGGACATTTGGGGGGTATCACCCACATCTACGCAGACACTTAATTTATACAGGATAATTTGAAAAGAAAGAGTCTGGAGTCCTGGTGTCTTGTAAATCAAATTCAAAAGGCTTTTATTCTTTTAAAACAAATAGCGACAGCACTTGGGTTACAGAATCTCAAAGCTGCAGCTCAGGGTAGTGGTCACTGCTGCTGACGTGTTTCGGCTTTTCCCGCCGTAGTCATAGGGGGGTAGTTATCAAGCCGTCAACTTTTCTGCCTTCGCCGGCCCAATACGCCCGCCTAAGCTCGCCTACCTTCGCCGCCGCGGACCTGAAAAAATACGCCTAAGTTATCAAATAAAGCTGTCAAAAAGCCGCGGGGCGATGAGCAGCGGACTGTGATAGTTATCACTCATCCGATCTCGCTGCTTTTCGGCTTTTTCACAGCTTTATTGCTAGCCTGTCACTAAGCACTCACACTAAACTGCACTGTTGTACCCCCTATACCTGCGCCCCCGGAGCCCCCCGCAACTAAATAAAGTTACTAACCCCTAAAACGCCGCTCCTAGACCCTGCCGCAATTATTAAAAATGTATTAACCACTAAACCGCCGCTCCTAGACCCTGCTGCAACTATTAAAAATGTATTAACCACTAAACCGCCGCTCCTAGACCCTGCCGCAACTCTGCTAAATGTATTAACCCCTAAACCGCCACTCCTAGACCCTGCCGCAACTCTGCTAAATGTATTAACCCCTAAACCGCCGCTCCCTGAACCCGCTGCAACCTATATTAAATTTATTAACCCCTATCCTGCCCCCCTACACCGTCGCCACCTATAATAAATGTATTAACCCCTATCCTGCCCCCCACTACACCGCCGCCACTGTAATAAAATTATTAACCCCTAAACCTAAGTCTAACACTAACCCTAACACCCCCTAACTTAAATATTAATTAAATGAATCTAAATAATATTTCTATTATTAACTAAGTTAATCCTATTTAAAACTAAATACTTACCTATAAAATAAACCCTAATATAGCTACAATATAAATAATAATTATATTGTAGCTATCTTAGGATTTATTTTTATTTTATAGGTAACTTTCAATTTATTTTAACTAGGTACAATAGCTATTAAATAGTTATTAACTATTTAATAGCTTACCTAGCTAAAATAAAGAGAAATTTACCTGTAAAATAAAAACTAACCTAAGTTACAATTACACCTAACACTACACTATACTTTAATAAATTATTCCTATTTAAAACTAAATACTTACCTGTAAAATAAACCCTAAGATAGCTACAATGTAATTAATAGTTACATTGTAGCTATTGTAGGATTTATATTTATTTTACAGGTAACTTTGTATTTATTTTAGCTAGTTAGAATAGTTATTAAATAGTTATTAACTATTTAATAACTACCTAGCTAAAAGAAATGCAAAATTACCTGTAAAATAAATCCTAACCTAAGTTACAATTAAACCTAACACTACACTATCATTAAATTAATTAAATAAACTACCTACAAATAACTACAATTAAATACAATTAAATAAACTAACTAAAGTACAAAAAATAAAAAAAGCGAAGTTACAAAAAATAAAAAAAATAAAACAAACATTTAAAAAAATATTACAACAATTTTAAGCTACTTACACCTAATATAAGCCCCCTAATAAAATAACAAACCCCCCCAAAATAAAAAAAATGCCCTACCCTATTCTACATTAAAAAAGTTCAAAGCTCTTTTACCTTACCAGCCCTTAAAAGGGCCTTTTGTGGGGGCATGCCCCAAAGAGTTCAGCTCTTTTGCCTGTAAAAGAAAAATACAACCCCCCCAACATTAAAACCCACCACCCACATACCCCTAATCTAACCCAAACCCCCCTTAAAATAACCTAACACTAATCCCCTGAAGATCATCCTACCTTTAGTCGTCTTCACTCAGCCGAGCCACCGATGGAACTGAAGAGGACATCCGGACCGGCAGAAGCGATCATCCAAGGGGCGCTGAAGAAATCTTCCATCCGATGAAGTGATCCTCCAAGCGGCGCTGAAGAAATCTTCCAAGAGGCGCTGAAGAAGTCTTCTATCCGGGCGAGGTCATCTTCGAAGCCGGGTCTTGAATCTTCATCCCGCCGACGCGGAACATCCTTCTTTCCCGACGGACTACCGACGAATGAAGGCTCCTTTAAGGGACGTCATCCAAGATGGCGTCCCTTCAATTCCGATTGGCTGATAGGATTCTATCAGCCAATCGGAATTAAGGTAGGAAAAATCTGATTGGCTGATGGAATCAGCCAATCAGATTCAAGTTCAATCCGATTGGCTGATCCAATCAGCCAATCAGATTGAGCTTGCATTCTATTGGCTGTTCCGATCAGCCAATAGAATGCAAGCTCAATCTGATTGGCTGATTGGATCAGCCAATCGGATTGAACTTGAATCTGATTGGCTGATTCCATCAGCCAATCAGATTTTTCCTACCTTAATTCCGATTGGCTGATAGAATCCTATCAGCCAATTGGAATTGAAGGGACGCCATCTTGGATGACATCCCTTAAAGGAGCCTTCATTCGTCGGTAGTCCGTCGGGAAAGAAGGATGTTCCAGGTCGGTGGGATGAAGATTCAAGACCCGGCTTCGAAGATGACCTCGCCCGGATAGAAGACTTCTTCAGCGCCTCTTGGAAGATGACCTCGCCCGGATGGAAGATTTCTTCAGCGCCGCTTGGAGGATCACTTCAACGGATTGAAGATTTCTTCAGCGCCCCTTGGATGATCGCTTCTGCCGGTCCGGATGTCCTCTTCAGTTCCATCGGTGGCTCGGCTGAGTGAAGACGACTAAAGGTAGGATGATCTTCAGGGGATTAGTGTTAGGTTATTTTAAGGGGGGTTTGGGTTAGATTAGGGGTATGTGGGTGGTGGGTTTTAATGTTGGGGGGGGGTTGTATTTTTCTTTTACAGGCAAAAGAGCTGAACTCTTTGGGGCATGCCCCCACAAAAGGCTCTTTTAAGGGCTGGTAAGGTAAAAGAGCTTTGAACTTTTTTAATGGAGAATAGGGTAGGGCATTTTTTTATTTTGGGGGGGTTTGTTATTTTATTAGGGGGCTTAGATTAGGTGTAAGTATCTTAAAATTGTTGTAATATTTTTTTAAATGTTTGTAACTTATTTTATTTTTTTTGTAACTTAGCTTTTTTTATTTTTTGTACTTTAGTTAGTTTATGTAATTGTATTTAATTGTAGTTATTTGTAGGTAGTTTATTTAATTAATTTAATGATAGTGTAGTGTTAGGTTTAATTGTAACTTAGGTTAGGATTTATTTTACAGGTAATTTTGTATTTCTTTTAGCTAGGTAGTTATTAAATAGTTAATAACTATTTAATAACTATTCTAACTAGCTAAAATAAATACAAAGTTACCTGTAAAATAAATATAAATCCTAAAATAGCTTTAACGTAATTATTAATTACATTGTAGCTATCTTAGGGTTTATTTTACAGGTAAGTATTTAGTTTTAAATAGGAATAATTTATTAAAGTATAGTGTAGTGTTAGGTGTAATTGTAACTTAGGTTAGTTTTTATTTTACAGGTAAATTTCTCTTTATTTTAGCTAGGTAAGCTATTAAATAGTTAATAACTATTTAATAGCTATTGTACCTAGTTAAAATAAATTGAAAGTTACCTGTAAAATAAAAATAAATCGTAAAATAGCTACAATATAATTATTATTTATATTGTAGCTATATTACGGGTTTATTTTATAGGTAAGTATTTAGTTTTAAATTGGATTAACTTAGTTAATAATAGAAATATTATTTAGATTTATTTAATTAATATTTAAGTTAGGGGGGGTGTTAGGGTTAGTGTTAGACTTAGGTTTAGGGGTTAATAATTTTATTACAGTGGCGGCGGTGTAGTGGGGGGCAGGATAGGGGTTAATAAATTTAATATAGGTTGCGGCGTGTTCAGGGAGCGGCGGTTTAGGGGTTAAACTATTTCTTTATTTGCGGCGAGGTGAGGGATCGGCAGGATAGGGGTTAATAACTTTATTATAGGGGGGGCAGGATAAGGGGTTACTAGGTATCATGTAGGTGGCGGTGGGCTCCGGGAGTGGCGGTTTAGGGGTTAATAGGTATAGAGTAGATTGCGGTGGGCTCCGGGAGCGGCGGTTTAGGGGTTAATACACTTATTATAGTTGTGTTGGGCTCCGGGAGCGGCGGTTTAGGGGGTAATAACTTTATTTAGTTGTGGCGATGTAGGGGGGGTCAGATTAGCGGTATTTAGACTCGGGGTACATGTTAGGGTGTTAGGTGTAGACAGCTCCCTTAGGAATCAATGGGATGTCTGTCAGCAGCTAACTTGTACTTTCGCTATGGTCAGACTCCCATTGATTCCTATGGGATCCGCCGCCTCCAGGGTGGCGGTTTGAAAACCAGGTATGCTGGGCCGTAAAAGTGCAGAGCGTACCTGCTAGTTTTTTGATAACTAGCAAAAGTAGTCAGATTGTGCCGCACTTGTGTGCGGAACATCTGGAGTGACGTAAGAATCGATCTGTGTCGGACTGAGTCCGGCGGATCGAAGTTTACGTCACAAAATTCTACTTTTGCCGGTCTTTAGCCTTTGATAACTAAGGCGAATCAGCCTCGCCACAAATACGCTGCGGAATTCCAGCGTATTTGAGGTTGACGGCTTGATAACTACCCCCCATTGCATGTTTAGTGACCATTACTCTGGGTTTAAAAAGGCATAGGTTGCCTTCTATAGGGTAAAATAATTCACACCCCTTTTGCTGCAATTACATTGATCATTATGTGTTAATTACAAACAAAACTCAAGCAAGTATATGACTGACATAGCTGAGATACTTGAATAATAATAATAATAATAAAGGTGAATGATAATAAAAAATTTTTTTATTGATAATCATAAATAACCTATCTTGTGGATGGGTTGTTGGGAGCAGTCCCACATCTATGGAGATAGAAACCAACACAGATCCAATATCTCCTTCTATAAAAGATTCATCGATGACCTTTTGGTTATTTGGCAGGGTGATACAACTGAAATCAATCAGTTTGTTGAAGAACTAAACGATAACATCTTAGGACTAGGCTTCACGTTTGAGTTCAACACTAAGAGCATCAATTATCTAGATGTAACATTGGTTGGGGCACCAGACAGAGGGAAAGGGAGCATAAAAACTAGCGTTTTCAGAAAGCCATCAGCTAAGAATACCATCTTACACGCAAGAAGCAATCATCCCAACAGGGTATTTAAAGCAATAGCCAAAGGTCAGTTTGTGAGGACCTTGAGGAATTGCTCCACTAAATCCTCCTATGAGACTCAAGCAAATGAACTGGTTAGTAGATTAGTCTCTCGAGATTATCCTAAATCTATGGTTACTGCCATAAAAAAGGAGGTGAGCAAAAGAGATAGAGACACCATGCTAGCACAAGGCAATAGAACCAAACAGAAAGGGCAGGCACAGAAGACCACTTTCTTGACAAAATACAGTGATCAGTTTGGGGAAATTTGTGACATTATTTCCAAACATTTTCCACTACTAATGGCAGATGAGGGCCTTGTTGACACAGTAAGAAAAGGCTGCCGGTTTGCATTCAAAAGGGGCACTACAATTGGTAATATAATAGCTCCCACACAACTTTGCAACACAAACACCAGAGCACATGACTCATGGTTAACCACAAGGGGAGTTTTCAGATGCCACTACTATGATTGCATTGCTTGCAAACATCTTTCTCCCGGCAGTGAGTTTACCAGTACCACAACGGGCGAGCACTTTGTGCATGACAGATGTTACAACTGCAGAGCCACCTATGTGATTTATGTATTGACGTGCTCTGACTGTAACCTACAATACGTAGGTATGACAACATGAGAGGTCAGATCAAGAATACAGGAGCACGTCAACATAAAACAGGGCACACTCACAACGCCACTAATAACACATTTTTGCCAACTGCACAATAAATGTCCAAAAACCCTCAAATGGACCATTGCCAAACACATCTTACCCCCAATCAGGGGAGGAGATATGTCGTCTCTTTTGGCAAGGGAAGAAGTATATTGGATTTTGAAGTTAGGCACAAGATGGCCTTCTGGACTTAACAGTGAAGTTGACTTAATCAATTTCTGGAAATAAAGTCTACCAGAGTCTAACCTCTGAGTAACATTATTGTGTATACTTTAACTAGGGATTTCTATATTTCACAATAATAGGAATATATTAACTTAAGTTCAGTTTTGACACAATCTGAAATTTATTCTGTGGTTTTGATTGAAAACAATTACTCATACTCACATACATGAATATATACATTGTCATTACTAATACCTCAGGGTAGAGCAATGGTCTCAAAGTAAATTTTGCTGAATAAGCAAAACCACAAACTAAAGACATACAGCTACCAATTGTTAGTGCAGGAACATGAACAAGTTCATTGTGTATTCTTTAATTTTAAACCATGTTCATTTCCCACTCCAACTACCCATAAATACATCTTTTTAATTATAATTCTCCCTCAAATGAAAAAAATCTCACTACAAATAAATAAACAAATAAATTAATAATCCTAAGTATTATCTGAATGTACTTTAAAAAGTGTTAGCCTAACAGGCAACAATTGAAACGCTTTAAATGAATTTCCTAAAGCAGTACCCCAGAGTGGAATCACTCAGCAACTCGTTATGAGAAAAACACTATCGTCAGTAGTAATAATTTACTAATCAATAAGATAGGTTATTTATGATTATCAATAATATTTTATTTTTATTATCATTCACCTTTATTATTATTATTATTCTTTAAGTATCTCAGCTATGTCAGTCACATACTTGCTTGAGTTTTGTTTGTAATTAACACATAATGATCAATGTAATTGCAGCAAAAGGGGTGTGAATTATTTTACCCTATAGAAGGCAACCTTTGCCTTTTTAAACCCAGAGTAATGGTCACTAAACATGCTATGACTACGACGGGAAAAGCTGAAACGCATCAGCAGCAGTGACCACTACCCTGAGCTGCAGCTTTGAGATTCTGTAACCCAAGTGCTGTCGCTATTTGTTTTAAAAGAATAAAAGCCTTTTGAATTTGATTTACAAGACACCGGGACTCCAGACTCTTTCTTTTCAAATTATCCTGAACCAGCAAGGAGTCTCCGGTGTAAGCTCTCAAGCCTGTATACCCTGGGCCACTACGGAAGGATTAAGGAGCAGTGACAGGAAGGTGACGTCACACGCTCCATACAGGCACACGCAAACGAACTGAACCACAGACGGTGAGTGACTAGAAGAGGGGAGAGAGCAGCGCGGCCGGATTCCTGCAGCAAGCGGTTTGGAAAAGTCTCCCCCAGGACCGAGCACCGGACAGTTGTGGAAAGTGAGTCAAACAAATTACAGTTTGAATATGTTGTTTGCTGTGTGCCTGTCATTAACTCCTTTGTGAACTGTGATTTATCTGTGGCGGTTTAAAAGTGATTAGTACTCTGCGGCAATACATGCGGATAGGAGTAAACAAACTTTGTTCACTTTACTTAATTTATACACTTTTGTTGTTGGTTATTAAAAAACAAACAAGCATTGCTGAGCAGGAATTTTGAGGACCTGGTGCTACATAAGTGGTCTTTTGGTTACATGACATTTAGGTGGATTTTAGACCATTGTCTGAGGCTGTTAATAAACACAAAGCCACCAATAACTGGCCCAAGGCAGTTCTGGTACTGGTGGACATCTTCTACTATCTACCCCAGCCTTTATTTTTTAAATCACCCTTTTCCATCCTTGAAGGGACAATAAAGTCATAATTAGACAATTAGGATTTAGACAGCGCATACAATTTTAAACAACTTTCCAATTTACTTCCATAATTTAATTTGCTTCCTTCTCTTGATATCCTTTGTGGAAATGTTTATGTCTTTGTGGAAAAGTTCAGGAGCAGCAAAGAACCTAGGTTCTAGCAGCTGATTGGTGGCTGCATATATATATATATATATATATATATATATATATATATATATATACAGATTGCCATTGGCTCACCCATGTGTTCAGTTAGAAACCAGCAGTGCATTGCTGCTCCTTCAACAAGTGATACCAAGAGAATGAAGCAAATTTGATATTAGAAGTAAACTGGAAAGTATGTTCTACCTAAATCATGAAAGAAAAGTTTTGGGTTTCATGTCCCTTTAAACCATCCTTGATTGGAATCCTGAGCTATACATGTAAAAAAGGAACAAGGTCTTTTTTTGTTTGTTTGGTTTGCTACAGAAATTAAAGCAGTACTTAGCTACTGCCTGTCATTGATACAGATAACATGATATTATACTGTGCTATATTAACCCTTAAAGGGACAGTCTACACCAGAATTGTTATTGTTTTAAAAGATAGATAATCCCTTTATTGCCCATTCCCCAGTTTTGCATAACCAACACAGTTATATTAATATACTTTTAACCTCTGTGATTATCTTGCATCTAAGCCTCTGCAAACTGCCCCTTTATTTCAGTTCTTTTGCAGTTTAGACAATCAGTGCCTGCTCCCAGATAACTTCACGTGCACAAGCACAGTGTTATCTATATGAAATACGTGAACTAACACCCTCTAGTGGTAAAAACTGTTAAAATGCATTCTGAAAAGAGGTGGCCTTCAAGGTCTAAGAAATTAGCCTATGAACCTCCTAGGTTAAGCTTTCAACTAAGAATACCAAGAGAACAAAGAAAAATTGGTGATAAAAGTAAATTGGAAAATTGTTTAAAATGAAATGCTCTATCTGAATAATGAAAGTTTATTTTGGCCTAGACTGTCCCTTTAATATAGTGCAGCGTGTGTATAAGCCACATAACCATTAACCATTACATGTAAACTAAATAAGTAAAATAAAGAATTGAAACTTACATAAAAACAGTCATAGAAATCTATTATCTGAGGGAAATTACGCACCTGCAATATCCAATATGAATAGTGTGGCACACTATACTACAGCTTGCACCATGTATATTAAACATCGACTTATGACTAATATGAGCACAAAAATGCAAATAGTATAGATTTTTCATGAGCAGGATTAGTGGTCCTTACTGCTTGAATTTATGCACTCCGCTTGTAATCTAGACTGTTTTGTTATAATTAATAGATCTTAAAGTGAAAGTCAATCCTAGCATTTGTGAAACACTAGGATTGACCATTAGAACAAATAAATGGAACTTTCATTCATGAAGTATAAAACACTTCATGCAGAAAGCTCCTTTATTTGTTTCAAGTGTTCGCCGCACTGAGCTGCTCAGGCTGCCCATGGCAGAACGCTGTTTTGTTTGAGAGGTGACGTTTTCACCTCTTAGCCAATAGCCGTACTTAGAATTATTATATGTCTGTGTATATACATATTTCTATAATGTATGCATATATATATATGTTGACCCCTTTATTCGGGACTATGTTATTCTAAGAAATGAAACACACAACACCAAATGGGGTAAAAAGGCCGCAGCTTGTTTTATTAACAAATTCTATTAGCATATAAACAAACACAGGTAAATAACTCCCATGATAACTTTAACATAAACAACCCCCCCTCCTCGGGGCTTGCCCATTAATCCATTGTACTTCCCTCCGAAGGTCCCCATCAGGAACCGTAATATATACCTCTCCTGCATGGCAGGAGGTACCCCAGCAAACTCCACAGACCACCAAAGGCAAGCCCCATCCGCCAAGCTGCGACAGGATTAACCTCCTCAACCGTAAATTTAGGGAGGGAGGGAGGGCGCTTCCTCTCACCGTCAGGTCCGGATAGAAGGTGAACCTACTTCCTGCTCACTGGCTCCTTTATGCCTTCTCATGTGCCTGCCCCCAATCCAACCTCTAACTGTTCCCTATCCACTAGCCCTGCTCTGGGGTCAAATGCCCTTACAAAATAGGCATTTCTGCAGGGCTGGGATGACCCCTTTATTCGGGACTACGTTATTCTAAGAAATGAAACACACAACACCAAATGGGGTAAAAAGGCTGCAGCTTGTTTTATTAACAAATTCTATTAACATATAAACAAACACAGGTAAATAACTCCCATGATAACTTTAACATAAACAACTCCCCCTCCTCGGGGCTTGCCCATTAATCTATTGTACTTCCCTCCGAAGGTCCCCATCAGGAACCGTAATATATACCTCTCCTGCATGGCAGGAGGTACCCCAGCAAACTCCACAGACCACCAAAGGCAAGCCCCATCCACCAAGCTGCGACAGGATTAACCTCCTCAACCGTAAATTTAGGGAGGGAGGGAGGGCGCTTCCTCTCACCGTCAGGTCCGGATAGAAGGTGAACCTACTTCCTGCTCACTGGCTCCTTTATGCCTTCTCATGTGCCTGCCCCCAATCCAACGTCTAACTGTTCCCTATCCACTAGCCCTGCTCTGGGGTCAAATGCCCTTACAAAATAGGCATTTCTCCAGGGCTGGGATGACCCCTTTATTCGGGACTACGTTATTCTAAGAAATGAAACACACAACACCAAATGGGGTAAAAAGGATGCAGCTTGTTTTATTAACAAATTCTATTAACATATAAACAAACACAGGTAAATAACTCCCATGATAACTTTAACATAAACAACCCCCCCTCCTCGGGGATTGCCCATTAATCCATTGTACTTCCCTCCGAAGGTCCCCATCAGGAACCGTAATATATACCTCTCCTGCATGGCAGGAGGTACCCCAGCAAACTCCACAGACCACCAAAGGCAAGCCCCATCCGCCAAGCTGCGACAGGATTAACCTCCTCAACCGTAAATTTAGGGAGGGAGGGAGGGCGCTTCCTCTCACCGTCAGGTCCGGATAGAAGGTGAACCTACTTCCTGCTCACTGGCTCCTTTATGCCTTCTCATGTGCCCGCCCCCAATCCAACCTCTAACTGTTCCCTATCCACTAGCCCTGCTCTGGGGTCAAATGCCCTTACAAAATAGGCATTTCTCCAGGGCTGGGATGACCCCTTTATTCGGGACTACGTTATTCTAAGAAATGAAACACACAACACCAAATGGGGTAAAAAGGCTGCAGCTTGTTTTATTAACAAATTCTATTAACATATAAACAAACACAGGTAAATAACTCCCATGATAACTTTAACATAAACAACCCCCCCTCCTCGGGGCTTGCCCATTAATCCATTGTACTTCCCTCCGAAGGTCCCCATCAGGAACCGAAATATATACCTCTCCTGCATAGCAGGAGGTACCCCAGCAAACTCCACAGACCACCAAAGGCAAGCCCCATCCGCCACAAGGATGGCTTACAGCTGGACCCCGCCACTACCCAAGGCCTTTTCTACCCCTTCTTTCAAATTAAAATTGAACAAATGCAGCCCCACCTCGTTCAAATGGACTCCATCTCTCAGGAAAAAACATGCCCCAGCCTCACCTTCAAATTCCACGTGTCGTATTGACACCCCCCCCCCCTTTTTTTTCTACAAACTTGCTCAAAATTCTATTGATTTTCCTCCTGGAAACTTCCACCCTCCGAGCATCCCACGCTGCCCACCAATTCAGCCGAGGTTCTATCTTGGACCACACTACAATGAGCTCTGGGAACAAGTCCCATAATCTTAACAAATCCCTCTTTACTCCATCCAACAAATCTTTCTGAGAGATGGAGCCCAAATCATTTCCCCCCGCATGGATCACCAACAGCCCAGACGGGCCGTACAACCTGGTCCCACCTCAAACCCCGAAACCCCAACCAACGTATCCGCACCGCACTGTCCTCCAAACCCAGCTGGCCTCCATCGTCCTTTACCATTGCCGCTCGCCTAGCCCAATAAATGTAGGAATGGCCAATAATCCAGCACTCCCAAATACCTAACCATAAGACAAGAAAAAGAAGAACAAAAACATCCCAAATTAACTTACAGTATTAAGTCTCTCCGTACATAGGATCTAAAACTGTCAGAAGCCCACCTCCCAATCCTTTTAGTCCTTGCATCCGAAATCCCCAACATTCTCGCCTCTGTAGCTGCCCCTATTCTAAAAGAATGGGACCCAAAATCAAGCTCTGGTAACCCCAGTTGCACTAGCACTTTCCTAAAGACTGCAATAAACTGGAAACATGACAACGAGTCCCCATTCCTGTGCACCAGCAACGGGCCGTCGCCCTGCGGCCACACCCGCAAAAATGCTGCCACGGCCTCAATTGGGCAACATGTACCCCCAATTGCTTTGAGGCTTAAAGCTCTCCCTTGTCCACCCTGGTCAGTTTTCGACCTCCTTAGCCATATGAAAAGCTCCCTCTCTTGGATCCAAACATCACATCTCTGAATCCCCCCTCCATCTCTCCTATTCGCCCCCACCACCTCGGAGACCCCGAAAGGCCGTGAAAAAGACTATCACGTACGCAACCCGAAACAGAACCACCTCATACATCCATACACACATCCGAGCATCCCACCACCCTCTGTAATAACGCAAAAATAACCGGTCTCCTAGAGTCCGAGACTCTACTTTCCCTACACAAGCCACTGGTGGCCATTCGGACCACAAAACCTTTGGTAACATCCTCCCACCCCAACAACTGGCAAAGGAATGCGAGTGCTGCTAGCCTACGCTTCACCATGGCCCTTGATACCCCTTGGGTACCCCATTCCGACATCCACCTCAAGAGCACTGGCAACCAGCTCTGGGCCGTGAAGGCCTCCCCGGCCCCTCATAGCACCACACACCATTCTCTCCATACCTGAGCATAGGCCCTCCACGTGGACCCCGACAAGTCCCCCTGTACCATCCTCATCAAGCTAAGAAGTCCACCTTCCATAAGCTTCCCTTCCACCTCTGCCAATGGAGCCAGCTCCCGGAACCTGTCCCTCTGAAAATGGGAAAGAGAATCAGCTATCCCATTGGATCTCCCGGGCACATGCACAGCCTTGAAAAGTACATTACATCTCATGCATTCTAGCACAAACAAACGGAGGAGACTCACAACCGGGGGGGGGGGGGAGGATGCTGACAATGAGTTGACAGCTGCTACTACTCCCATGTTGTCTGAATGAAAAAGAACTTTTCTGTCCCTCAGGAGCCCCGGCCAAATAGTCAAAGCCACCAACAATGGGAACAATTCTAAGAACACCAAGTTCTTAATCAGTTTCCCAACCCTCCACTCCTGTGGCCATGCATCCGCGCACCACTTACCCCCCAAGTATACTCCAAACCCCTGAGCCCCCGAAGCATCCGTGAATAGATGTACATCAGGATCATCCCACCCCACCTGTTGAATCAGCGACCTTCCATAAAATTCCGCAAGGAATCTCAGCCATATCCCCAAATCGTCCCTCAACGCCTTTGTCAAACGAATGTGGTGGGACGCCTCCTGGACCCCCACCGTGGCCAAAGACAATCTCCTACAGAATACCCTCCCCACCGGAATAATTCTACAGGCAAAGTTAAATTTTTCCAGCAGGGATTGCATCTCTCTCAGCGTCAACTTCGTCTTCCCCAAAGCTTTTTGTAATACACTGCGTAAATCGACCACCTTGTCCTCCGGCAAACTACACTCCATCTTAACCGCATCAATGTGAATTCCCAAGAAATTCAGTGCCACACAAGGGCCCTCTGACTTATCACCAGCCACCGGGATCCCGAACTCCCTTGCAATCTCTTCAAAGGAGCCCATCAACCGCTGGCATGAATCACTGCCCACAGGGCCTACAAAAAGGAAGTCGTCCAAGTAATGAACCATGGACTTCAACCCCGACGATCGCTTCATGACCCACTCCACGAAACAGCTGAATGTTTCAAAATATGAGCATGAGATCGAACACCCCATTGGCAAACATAAATCAACAAGAAAATTTCCTTCAAATGCACAACCCAGCAAATGGTGGCATGTCGGGTGAACTGGAAGCAATCTAAAAGCTGCTTCCACATCAACTTTGGCCAGGAGGGCCCCCCGGCCTGCCTGCCGAACCAAGGTCCCTGCATCATCAAAGGATGCATAACGGACTGCCACCAAGGCTGGGTTGATCCCATCGTTAACCGAAAAACCTTTCGGGTACGACAGGTGGTGTATCATGCGGTATTGCCCCGGGACCTTCTTGGGGACCACCCCGAGGGGAGACAGCCTCAAATTTGGTAGCAGACGAACCACAAAGGGGCCCGCCATTCGACCCAGTGCAACCTCCTTCCCCAATTTCTCCCGCACCACCCCCGGAAATTCCCTGGCTGATTTCAAATTCCCTGCCATCCCTCCCCCTTTCACGTCCTGAAAGGGGATGAGGAAACCTGAGCTGAAACCCGTTAAGAGCAACTCGGCATCCCCCCGTCTGCCCCTCACCTCAGCGTACTGTTTTAGCCAAGGGGCCATCCTTCTGATGTCCACTGGCATCCTGGCCCTGTACACCCACTTCCCCTGGTCTGCTCCCTGCCTTTCCTTTCCAGAAACATTTGGCATAGGAGTGCACCCCCCCACATCCTGAACACTCGTGCTTGTACTTGCACGATGCCCTGAACCGACATTGCCCGTCGTTGTACTGAAAGCAGAGGCCTTTCCGTAAGGCCACTGCAGCGCCTGCGCCGGCCATTCCCGGGTGGCTGCTCCCCCCAGCCTGAAAGGACTGGCCCACGTGTAATGGAGTCATAATCTCCAGCCAAATCCTCATGTCCCTGTCGTCCCACCTCATGTCAGGGCGGACCGCTATTCTCTGACGAAACTGTTCGTCATATCTCCACCACGCCATCCCTCCGTAGGTACGGTAGGCAGAGGAGACCTCATCAAAATAACAGAATAGGACAGAGCCCTGCTCAGGAAATTTCTGAGTAATCACGCTAGCCAGGATATAGAATGCCCTGGTCCAATTCGCAAACGTCTTCGGAATTTTACGGTACAGCTTTTTCCTCTCCTCCTTTTTACCTTGTTCCCCTTTTGGATCCTCCTTCATTTCCACGAACTGATCTATGGGGAGGAGGGAAAATAACTCTAGAAACTCCCTCATCCATATCTTGTCCTTTACCTCCGCCACCAAATGCAGCCCCAAGGGGCCTATAGAGCATAAGCACGGTCTCCGCAAGGCATCATCAGACACTCTGATGGTTACAGCCTCTGTACTCCCAGTGGAACCCGACGTTCCAGCCACAATGCCAGCTGCTTCCCCACCTTGGGGCGCTATGGGTGCCTGCTCTGCCCCTGCTGCAGGGATCCCCACCTGGGGCCCAATCACCGGGTTCCCAACCCCTACTGCACCCACTCCTGGGGCTCCCTCTGTCCATGCCCCTGCCGGGCTCCCCTGACTTCCTCTCCCACATGACTGCTCTACCCTAGTAATTAAGTCCTTTAAACCTTGCAATAACACATTCTGCATCTCATTCACCTGCCCACTCTGAGGAATAGTTGAACTCCTACCTTTTGGCGCCTCTGCTGGAGTCCTGTGCGCCGTCTCAGCTCCTGACTCCCTTGTAGCTCCCGGCTTGCTCATCCGTCTCCTCTCCCTTGTCGGCGACTCCCTTCGCCTTTCCAGCGATCTCCTCCTGGGCCTTGCCTCTCTCCTCCTTTCGCTAACTCCTATCTCTGTCCGTCCTCTCAATCCTCGCCCACGTGGGTGAACTCCTCCTATCCTTGCTGTTTCTGCTCCTCATCGGGGATCGGGACCTTCCTTGCCTCTGACCTGTCTCCCTGTGAATGCTGGGGGAGTGTTCCCGCCTCTGCATGCTCCCCACCTGTAAAGGCATACCAAAGATACCATCCCGATTCCCACGCGCGCCACCTCCCCTCGCCCTGGAGTTGCTCCTACCCCTCCCCCTATCCCCAAACCCCCTAGGAGGAGATAAAGACCCTAATAACTGCGCCAAGGCGTCAAGTTCCCCCACCTGGCCAGTCGTAACATGCTCCTGGACCTCCGACTCCTGAAGACTGTCTCCATCAAAATCGCTAGGGATATCCTCTATTACTATGGAATCCCCGCCCCTCTCCGGGGTCCCTCCGGGCTCTGTCCTGCAACATCCTTCCGGGGTAGAAGCAAGCAGCACTAGCATAGAAAAGAGGGAAGGCAGTTATGACTCAAACAAAACCTCTTCCACCCCTCACAGCTCCCCCTTTTCCCCTTTTTTTAAATTTTTTTTTTTACAATTGTACCCCCCCAAAAAGACCTCTCCCCCCTTTCTCCTCATTTCCCAATCCAAAACCCTCCTAGAAGGTTGACTCATCCCTCCCCCCCTGAGTCCTCCCTACTTGGACCCCCCCACCTCCCCTACACCCCCACACTCATCTGCTTCCCCCACCTACCCTAAATGATATATATACCCCTTCACAACCGCCCTTCTCTACTTGGTCCCCTTCTCTCTCTTCATACCCTCTAACCCCTCTCTTGGGCCTACCAACAGCCACATTTGTACTATTCCATGCCCAGGCCTACTAATTCCCCCCTTTTTGCCCCCCCCCCCTTCCACAGCTAACGCTACTCCTTGGGCCTCCCCTGCTACTTACTTTTACCCCCCACGTGCTGCCATAACCTCTGTCTCCCTGGCCTCATTTGGGCCCCCCTTTCTTCCAATGGCCTCATCTGGGCCTCTGTACCAGGCTTCATTCTGGCCCCCTTTTGCTTACCTAACCGGCCTCATTTGGGCCCCCACTTAATGGCCTCATTTGGGCCCCCCTTTAACGGCCTCATTCGGGGCCCCCTTTGCCCCTTCGTCTCCGGCCTCATCTGGGCCCCCCTCTACGGCCTCATTTGGGCCCCTTGTACAGCCATCTGCCCTTCTCCCTTAGCCGTTTTGTGCCCCCTCCTATCTAAATATCTATTCCCCATTTTTTAGACCCTTCATGGGCGAATCCCCCCCTTTTCAGGCCCCCATACATTTTCGTCCGTTTCTACCGCCACACTGCACATCCTTCGATAACTCAGTGGCTTACCTGCTGGCGCAGCCGATGCTGTCACCTCCTGCCTGGATCAGGCCTGGCGCGTCACAACACCCACATGACCGCCGTCTTCTTCCCGCGCCGACTGCTGCTGCAGGTCGCTCCTCTGCGGGACGCTCCTTCTTCTGGCCGAACGCCCTCTGCTTCCTCTTCCGACCATTCCGGCTGCACGTCCTCTTCTTGGACCCGCCTCAGGACTGAGGCGCTCCGGCGGCTACGATCGCCGCACCGGTCTAGCCCTGGGGGATGGTCCCTCCTCCGCTGGCTGCTCCTGGGACCCGGCTCCAATAGGTAAGACCCCTGCTGCCTGCAGCTGTGCCAGTAACCACTGAGGGCCTCTCTCCCTGGCAGCAGCTGCAGCAGCAGTGAACAGGTCCTGAAAGTCTGCCATGTGAGTGGTAAGTACCCTGACGTTCTGTCCGGGCTTGATGTAAGTGAAAGGAAGCTTCCTCTCACCGTCAGGTCCGGATAGAAGGTGAACCTACTTCCTGCTCACTGGC
Organism: Bombina bombina; assembly: GCF_027579735.1. NCBI lineage: Eukaryota > Metazoa > Chordata > Amphibia > Anura > Bombinatoridae > Bombina > Bombina bombina. The sequence continues at coordinate 304,547,076 of NC_069502.1, read as the reverse complement.
TCCTTTATGCCTTCTCATGTGCCGCCCCCAATCCAACCTCTAACTGTTCCCTATCCACTAGCCCTGCTCTGGGGTCAAATGCCCTTACAAAATAGGCATTTCTCCAGGGCTGGGAATACAAGCATACACTTATATAAACATATGTATATATATATAGATAAATATATATTGTAACTCAATAAAGGGGAATTTGTATTTCACAACTACAAGGCCTAGAAAAGATCCCACTTCACCAAGATAAAGGTTTTTGAATCCAGGGCACCAGGGCCTAATTTTAAGGTGCAAGTGGCTCCCTGGTACTTGGGTTTGTCAAGCCCTGTAATAATAATATAGTTTTGCAGTTTTATGGAGATCAGTTTAACAATTATTTGGTACATTTGCTAAGATTCCACTCAATTAGACTTTATGTTGCCAAAAAAAATAATAATAATCTGGCATCACTTGAGTACCCCATCATATGAGCAAAGGACTTATGTTACTGTAATAAAATATACCAGACCATTCAATAGCTTACATCAGTTAAATATTTTCCTGTTCTATTATTATGTGGCATTAATCACCATTCAGTATAAATATGTACATAATGATCCTATGTATTTGTAAATTTATAGCAGTGCTGGGCTTCTGGTGGTAACACAACCTCCCTGGGTCACATGCTGTCCATTAGATCAGATAACAATGTCTCACTATTATGCCTTATAATAGGGCTCAACAAATCCAAGCACCAGGAAGCCACGGGCATCTTAAATTTAGGCCCTGCCCCCCTAGTTTAGAGTCACCAAGACACCCATGGGTGCCCCCACCAGCCGCACAAATGTAGCTTGATGCGGGGTAAGGCTGGGTAAAGCAGTAAAAAATACAGTTATCTTACGAAAGCAGACATACAGTATCTACAATTTGTAATTATTTGTCCCTCAACATGAGTTGAAGAGAGCCTGTGGATATAGTGGGAATTTAGCAGCTTTTCATAAAATACTGAATGATCACTTAAACAAACTTCATCACCACATTTCTGAAATGTTTCTCCCTGCTACTACCAATCTACCGAGGATGATTCCAGAAGTGGACAAGAAGACTGATTGCTGATACTGTACAGCAAGGGACTATTACTCTTCTGGAGGGTCACACATCTGATAAGGCTATAGCAGAAATGAAGATGAGGCTATGTCACCCTTCCTTAAAGCTAACAGATGATACTGCCACTGCTAATGATACTCCCTGTATTCTAGAGAGGATTTTTCAATGGTGTTATATGGTACAAAAATGGATATGATGAAGAAGGTACAACAGTAGATGCAACTATATGCTCCTGCCCCTAACCATTCAAGCAAAGGTGGGACATATTTGTCAACCGGCTAAGACACTTTTTTGAAAGCACCTTACCGCTGGACACTCCTAGGGGTCATTTCCACAGTCCTATGCTGAGTGGGCTATACCCCCAGAGATGGCCCATCAAAGAAGATACACAAATTGGAGTGGGTTAAGGTGGAGATGTCACAATGGGATCTGTAATATCTGTTGTTTATAGCATCTCATTATAATATGGCCCTAACATTTGCTATTGTTCTTTGGTTATATGCATCTGCAATTCTCATGTGATCCCCCAGTCAGATGGAGGGGCACTTACGGACTGGCTGAGGACAGTTTTTATATACCGGCCTCTCATTTTGAGTAATACAGTAGGAACAGTTTCTCCTTGCAATCTATAATAGAGGGACCTTAGCCCTAAAATCACTGCACAGATACATGGGACTGTGTAAAAGTAATGTCTTTCTCTACATAGTTCATCATATGTGTTATTTGATATTTTCTTAGACAGACATCAAATATACCAGACCTACATCTCTGCTAAATGTTAAAAAGTCTTACTTTAATAAATTACATTTAAAAGCAAACTATGTAAAAAGACTTGTGTGCATAAAATAAATCCATGAGTAATGGCATACATGCTATAAACATTATGTGGGACAGTTTTTATTACATTATTCTATTAGTGCCCTTCCTCACATTTAACTGTTTGTTGCAGTTGCAATGTTCGATTAGCCTTATTGAGCTGAAGCACTACGGTGTTTGTGAACACTCTGCTAACATTTTCTTGTTTTACTTGTATTGTATTTGCTATTAAGATTGCTGGTTTATGTTGATTTAGGTTAGCCTTAATCATGTCATATTTATGGAGATTAATATAATTTTTGATTTAGATATTTATGTGTTAATTCTTGTGTTTAAATTCTTACTAAAATTATCTGCTGAGCTATGCTTAATATTTTATATATATATTGGTATATGTTAGTTTTTCCATATCCCAAGTTTTAATTAAGTCAATATATATTATTCAACCTCAATGAGATATTTAGCATTAGCATTGATAAACTATGGATACCTCTATTTTCTGTTAGAACAACCATACTGTAAGCTTCAGGCTCTCCCTAAATATTAATTTGTGTGATTTTTTCCCCCCTGTCAGGGTATCTGTGAGTAACATTAAATAAACTACAGATGTATCATAGAATCTAATATTTCATTTTGAAGTGAATTGGTCTCATAGCAGACCAGCCCCAGCCCCCCTTTTTCCTGATTACAATACATCCAAATGAGAACAAAGGAATAAACATTTGGTTCAATTAGAAAAAGGCAATCTATTTCAACAAGATGTTCACTATATGGTTCTGTTTAAAGTTGATTTCCTGCTCAAGATGGGTAATAAACTTATCAGACCCCTGTAAAGAACAGTCGCTAGGTCTGGGAAAATTCTCTTTAAGGCTTAAGCATATTCAAAAATTAAATACCCTTGCTGTGTTTGAATGCACAAAGCTCAGACATATGTCTTAAAAAGGAAAAATAGCAAGAGCTGATTACCCCTGTGGTGTTAGATACACAGCTGTACTGAGCCAAGCAGAAACATATATATGTTTATATAATATATATTGCATTGTAACTGAAATTCATTTTTAAAAGTACAACTTGTTTGGTTTTCAATCCTGTATAAAAATGTATAATTCCATGGATCTGAGAAATGCATTTCAGGTTTGTAATAAATTTAATGGATAACATACTCTTATATTTTTCAGGCATCTAATAAGTTACATATATAATTGCTGTTTTAAATAATATCATATGTGTTATACACTCAGCAAGAAATATACAGATATGAAATATTTATATGGAATAGTAATAAATATGAAACCACATCTAATTGCTTTTCTCAAGGTATGTATATGATATTAAGATGATAACTGAGATATTAATTGGATCCATGCTAAAAGTGTTAAATTCCTTTTAAATACCCAGGCCTAAATTTAGAGTTTTGCGGCCAAAGGGGTTCGTTAGCTACGCATGCTTTTTTCTGGCCGCACCTTTTAAATACCGCTGGTATTTAGAGTTCACAGAATGGCTGCGTTAGGCTCCAAAAAAGGAGCGTAGAGCATATTTACCGCAACTGCAACTCTCGATACCAGCGGTGCTTACGGACGTGGCCAGCTTCAAAAACGTGCTCGTTCACGATTCCCCCATAGAAAACAATGGGGCATTTTGAGCTGAAAAAAAACCTAACACCTGCAAAAAAGCAGCGTTCAGCTCCTAACGCGTCCCCATTGTTTCCTATGGGGAAACACTTCCTAAGTCTGCACCTAACACCCTAACATGAACCCCGAGTCTAAACACCCCTAACCTTACACTTATTAACCCCTAATCTGCTGACCCTGCTATCGCTGACCCCTGCATTACACAATTAACCCCTAATCTGCCGCTCCGGACACCGCCGCCACCTACGTTATCCCTATGAACCCCTAATCTGCTGCCCCTAACCCCTATATTATATTTATTAACCCCTAATCTGCCCCCCACAACGTCGTCACCAGCTACCTACAATAATTAACCCCTAATCTGCTGACCGCACCTCACCGCTACTATAATAAAGTTATTAACCCGTAATCCGCCTCACTCCCGCCTCACTAACCTTATAAGAAATAGTATTAACCCCTAATCTGCCCTCCCTAACATCGCCGACACCTAACTTCAATTATTAACCCCTAATCTGCCGACCGGATCTTGCCGCTACTATAATAAATGGATTAACCCCTAAAGCTAAGTCTAACCCTAACCCTAACACCCCCCTAAGTTAAATATAATTTAAATCTAACGAAATAAAATAATTCTTATTAAATAAATTATTCCTTTTTTAAAGCTAAATACTTACCTGTAAAATAAACCCTAATATAGCTACAATATAAATAATAATTATATTGTAGCTATTTTAGGATTAATATTTATTTTACAGGCAACTTTGTATTTATTTTAACCAGGTACAATAGCTATTAAATAGTTAAGAACTATTTAATAGCTAAAATAGTTAAAATAATTACAAAATTACCTGTAAAATAAATCCTAACCTAAGTTACAATTAAACCTAACACTACACTATCAATAAACTAATTAAATACAATACCTACAAATAACTACAATTAAATAAACTAACTAAAGTACAAAAAATAAAAAAGAACTAAGTTACAAAAAATAAAAAAATATTTACAAACATTAGAAAAATATTACAAGTTTAAACTAATTACACCTACTCTAAGCCCCCTAATAAAATAACAAAGACCCCCAAAATAAAAAAATGCCCTACCCTATTCTAAATTAAAAAAGTTCAAAGCTCTTTTACCTTACCAGCCCTGAAAAGGGCCATTTGCGGGGCATGCCCCAAATAATTCAGCTCTTTTGCCTGTAAAAAAAAAATACAATACCCCCCCCAACATTACAACCCACCACCCACATACCCCTAATCTAACCCAAACCCCCTTAAATAAACCTAACACTAAGCCCCTGAAGATCTTCCTACCTTATCTTCACCATACCAGGTTCACCGATACGTCCTCTGAAGTCTTCATCCAAGCCCAAGAGGGGGCTGGCGATCCATAATCCGGCTTAAGTCTTCTATCAAGCGGCGGCTGGAGAGGTCCAGAAGAGGCTCCAAAGTCTTCATCCTATCCGGGAAGAAGAGTAGATCCGGACCAGCAACCATCTTGATCCAAGCGGCATCTTCTATCTTCATCCGATGACGAACGGCTCCATCTTGAAGACCTCCGACGCGGATCCATCCTCTTCTTCCGACATCCAAATGAAGAAGGAAGGTTCCTTTAAGGGACGTCATCCAAGATGGCGTCCCTCGAATTCCGATTGGCTGATAGGATTCTATCAGCCAATCGGAATTAAGGTAGGAAAATTATGATTGGCTGATGGAATCAGCCAATCAGATTCAAGTTCAATCCGATTGGCTGATTGGATCAGCCAATCAGATTGAGCTCGCATTCTATTGGCTGTTCCGATCAGATAGATAAATAAGAATTATTTCAGCTCAGATAAATTGGCATATAAACTGGCTGTTTGCATTAAGAATATATATAACTTCTGGTGTTTTAATTAGAGTTATATAGAATCATTTGTGGGCTAAGTAGCTTAATTGTATTTGTCTGTAAGTTAACAAACCATACCTTGGTATCTCATTGTGATATTTTAATGCAACTCTGATTTGGGAGATTATTGTGAATAAGGTAATTTGTAAAGGTATATTTTTATGATCTTTGAATAGAATATTATAACAGCATAAGTGTGGATCATTTGATTCATAATCTGGTTTTCTATAATTTGTTTATTTATTTATTACACTATTTGTTTTTTCTCTTTTTTTTAAAATAATTTTTACATATTGTACTATTGTACTATTTTTATGTATACTACCTATGGAAGCCTCTTAAATATTCCCTTACATAAATAAATAAAAAAAAGTAAAACGAGAGACAAGAAAATGGTTTTAGTGTGTCGTTTTATAATTATTTCTCTGTTATTTCTTTAACAAAAAAAATGTATGTGTTTACTAAACTACTGTATTTTTTCTATTTTTCTTTATGATTTGAAATTTTGATATGTAAAAAAATAAAATAAAATGTAAAAAACAAAAATAAAGTACTCACGCCGGTGGGCTGTCCCCACAGAATTTTCCAATCCTTTTTGCATCATTCATCTCTCCACCATTAAACACTGCTACGTAGTCATATCTGCAGTAATTGTCTCTTTCAACATCAAACTTTTCAAATTTTAGCTCTATTACCTAAAATAAGTGATAATATTCTTGTTTACTCAATAGCCTCTTATATTAAATCACCAATGAGCTTTAGAAGAAATGAAAACATGAAATTCAACCTGTATGAAGTCTGAAATACATTTCTCCCTGAGAATAAGAGTAATAATAAACATATATTTGTTGCTTCTGTAAATTATTTTAAAATTTATAATAGCTATTTTTTTCTTTTTTTAGCGCACTTATTACCTACCAGTTGAAAGTAAAATGTTTCTGTGCGAGCGAAAGTTGATGCACGATAACTTAAGGACTTCGGATATCACAATCCCCTGTAATGGAGAGTGCAAACTGGAAAAAACCTAGCACATTGCTTGTACACTAATCCGACATGCATTAGATCAACTGCACTAACCCAAAGGTAGTTATGAATATTTTACATTCTAATGTTCACATAGAAGAAAATGTTCTATTTATTTTTAAATAGATACTTCTATATATATATATATATATATATATATATATATATATATATATATATATATATATATATATATATATATATATATATATATATATATATATATATATATATCTGTAAAATATATATCTCTATCTTTAGGTATATTCAGATATACATATATAGGAATATCAATTTAAAAATACATAGAACATTTTCCCCTATGTGAAGAAAATTGGAATGTAAAATATTTATAGTACATACACAGTAAAACACATTATTTAATATTACATACATATACATATTTAGACGTGTATATGTAGGTATATAACCATTATAGCCCTTTCTACTCAAATACAATGTCATAGACCATATACTTTTTAACCCTTATAACTTATTAAAAGGACAGTAAAGTCAAAATTAAACTATCATGATTAAAATAGAGCATGTTATTTTAAACAACTTTCCAATTTACTTCCGTTAACAACTTTGCTTTGTTCTCTTGGTATATTTTGTTAAAGAGTAAAACTAGGTAGGCTCATAAGAGCTCAGGAGTGTGCAAGTGTCTTTAGTACTCTATGGCAGCAGTGTTTTGAAACATTGTATTGCAAAGCTACAAATAATGTTGCAAAACACTGCTGCAACATGTTCAATGCTGTTTGCATGCTTGATAGAAACAAGGTTTACCCAAGAAGTCTACAGTGCATTTAGTGCAGTTATTTTCCATGCTAACTGCGAAAGTGCCCTCTCAGTTACAGATGGGATCTAGCTAGTTGTACTGTGTGCATAACCACTAAACATGTGATGGTATAATACTCTTTTTAATTTGCCGCACACAGCTAATCTTGGGTGAGAAGCTAGCTTGTCCACTTAGAGCGCCTACTGTTATACTAAATCCACACTTTTGCTAAGAGATCACGCTTGGGAAGAGTATATTCCGTGTGTGGTTGTAAAAGTTTTTTTTTTCTATTCATTAACTAAAATGGCTTTTTACATTGGCCCAAGATAAAAAAAAAATCTAAATTGAGTTTCAAATATAGTGACATACCTTTCCACAAATGTGCGCCCCCTGTCTCCAGGGGCACCCTTAGGCGTTGCCTAGTCTGTCTCTATGGTATCACTGGCCCTGACTTTGTGAAAGCGTAAAGATGGATGGATCCCCATATCTGAATCTGCTTAATTTGCATATATGATCTGTTTTTTTTGCATATGAAGTATAGGACACAACATTTAAAAGAATAATGCATATGGTCAGAAGCATTAAATGCTGGTGTTATTTAAGGTACTATTGTTTCATCAACTTAACTAATATAATTTAAAATGATTTCAACAGTGATGTTAGCTGTATATACACTTTTCTTCTAGTTATGTATTTACGTGAAATGGTATTGGTGCTGAGCCCCTGCAGATATGAGATTGTGATTAGCTGTCAGGAAGTCACAGATCCTGACAGTTTGGACATTGTACTAAAAGTATGGCTTTATGCTTGCATGAAAGAGAAGCTTTAACATTTATAAAATATTATTTCTCATAAAGTGAATGCTGCTTAAATGGATGTTAAACCAAATGTTTCTTTCATGATTCAGATAGAGCATGCAATTTTAAACAACTTTCTAATTTCTTTCTATTATAACTTCTTGGTATCTTTTGTTGCCTGCCAACTATATGGCAGCAGTTTTGCAAAAATGTTATCAATTTTTCTTAGTTCTCTTGATGTCTTTTTTTGAAAAGCAGGCAATAATGCTCAGGTGCCGGACCATTTCTGGAGCACTATATGGCAGCAGTTTTGCAAGAATGTTATCCATTTGCAAGAACAATAGATGACAGCACTGTTTCCTATCATGTTGTGCTCCAGATGCCTACCTAGGTATCTCTACAACACAGAATCATGGGAAGGAAGCAAATTTGGTAATAGAAGTAAACTGGAAATTTTTTTTAAATTGTATGCTCTGTCTGAATCACTAAAGAAAATGTTTTGGTTTCATATCCCTTTAAAGTGCCATAAAATATGTTGAGATCTGTGAATATTCTAAAAGGACTAATTAAGTAAAAAAATTGTTTTCATTAAAAAAATATTTAAAAATTGCTGGCAAGTATTTTAAAATAATTTTCAAAAATAAGCAAAATTACTTACATAGCCATACTGTCTGGAGTAGTCTGATCCACCCCCCCCCCCCACCCATCAGTGTTTCGCATCAGAACCACAGGCATTGTATTTCAACTGAGTTTACAGTTGCCTATTTGCTTCTAGGCATGCTCCAGCAGATAATGAGTGTTCACTTCTGCATTCTACCAAACAATGGTAGATATAGATACAGCCATAGAAGGAAATGTGTGGGGGGAGTTAGAGCTGTACAATTCGTAAACTTAAAAGAAATGCTTAATTAAAACTACATATTATTATATTTTGTCTCTATCCAAACTTGTTTTATGTCCCTTTAAGCTTATACTAAACATATACAGTCACATGACATATGTACATATATACTTCCTTCTAATGTTCACTGCCTGGCAATAAAATGTTTGTTTTTTAGGACAGGAACATGAATTGACAAAAAAAACTGTAATACATTATGAAATGTCCTCTTTTAGTTTTAAACCAAAAATGACTACAGTGTCCCTTTAGGAATGCCCATGGCTACTGACTATAAGTAAGGACATTATCTTATTGCCTATAGGGTACCTAATTAGTCTGAAGTATGTGAGCTCACCTGATGCTTTGGTGCTAAAATATGCCAAGAGCAGGTAACTCCAGCAGGATAGTCCCTGTCAGGCCAATTGGGTGTCTTAAATGACCCTGTGGGTTTGTCCAGTCGTCCTCCACAATACTGATCCCCTGTGAGCAGAAAGAATGATTAATTAACAAGACACAAATAATAACTGTGACATGTAACCATCTTCAGATGCAACTGCAGCAAGCACTAGTTATTAGTCTAAACAATATATATATATATATATATATATATATATATATAAATGTTTACTTTACTTCAATTGTAACAAATTGCATGCCAAATAAAAGTTTGCTTTTAGAGTTATCATAGGGTACATTATAAGTAAATCATTTTTGGTTCCTATCTTATCACATAAGCTCATTTTACATCTGTAGCTAGTCTAACATTAGATAGTTCTCAATTAACAAATTAAAATGTAAGGGAACCAAATACTGTACATGCATCTAATATCAATTAATACCTATGTAATGTGCTTGTGAATTGAAACATAACTGGTCATTTGAAGCTTTCTGATTATAACATACCCCTCTCATTGGGTTCTGCTGCAGAAAACATTGCAACAAAACCATTCCCAGCTGTGTTGGCATCTGAAATCATCTGGACCAACATCTTGTTGCTGTTGGATACAAGAGCACCAGGCCTAAAGGTGCCACAGAAACGCCCAATACGCTGCCCATTGGCATGTCCATTATACACATCCACAAAGTCATATCTGCACAAGTTGTCACTTTCTAAGTCAATGAACCGGAAAGACAAGACCACCACTTTACCTTCAGGCACCTACAACAAAAAATAAAATCCACTCAAATAAGATACTACAGAGAAATTCCAATTTGATCCATTTCCAAATACAACTTATTTTCACATAATACCACATATTTCTCCAAAGCAGGTAATTTTTTAATTCATGTTTTAATTTAATTAAGTCTTGCAAAGAGACTGATAGGTAAAGTACTGATGTCCAGGTTCTGAGCCACAAGCTCTGAACCAATCAGGAGTACCAGCTGCATGTACTAGCCAATAACAGGTGATTTTATACGTAGCAGTTTCAATGCTTGCAACTTCATAGAAGGACATTACCTTTTATGTTTAACCCGTTTAAGAGGTCACTAGCACAAAAACGAAAATTTCTAAAAAATATATATATATTTTTTTTGCATCAGAAGAATATCTTTTAAATGAAAACAAATGAAATGGTGTAAAAATGTATACTAGCTGTATTAAGATCAAATTAAAGACATTTCTATAATACATACTGTATATATTATATATAACATATAGCAACAGATAAACAACAATTTAATGTATACTAGCTGTATTAAGATCAAATTGAAGACATTTCTGTAATACATACTGTATATATTATATATAACATATAGCAACAGATAAACAACAATTTAATGTATATTAGCTGTATTAAGATCAAATTGAAGACATTTCTATAATACATACTGTATATATTATATATAACATATAGCAACAGATAAACAACAATTAAAAAAAAAAATCACCACACAGAAATATTTGAAAATAATTTAGACCTGTTATTTAGTTTTCATAATTTACAATGTTTTGCAAATTAAGAAAAATTCAGGGACACACCCTTTGAAAAGCCTGGTGGACCACATTTAAAGGGACAGTAAACACTGAGATTGTAATATAAATTATTACAGGTTTTAAAAAAGAAGGTTTGTGCGGGCAATATGGTGGCATTGAGCTCCATACTGCACCGAAATAAAAGTGCTGCTTTCACGTGCTTGTGCACGATTTTCCCATAGACATCAATGGGGAGAGCCGGCAAAAATAAGCCTAACACCTGCGATCGTGGAAACAAAAGCTTTGTAACGCAGCCCCATTGATTTCTTTGGGGAAAGAAAAAGTTATGTTAAAATCTAACACCCTAACATAAAAACCACGTCTAAACACCCCTAATCTGCCGTCCTCGACATCGCTACAACCTACATAATGTTATTAACCCCTAATCTGCCGCCCCCGACATCTCCGCCACCTACATAAATGTTATTAACCCCTAATCTGCTGCCCCTAAATCGCCGCCACCTATATTAGTTATTAACCCCTAATCTGCCGCCCCCAATGTTGCTGCCACTATACTAAAGTTATTAACCCCTAAATCTTTGGCCTCCAACATCACTAACACTAAATAAATATATTAACCCCTAAACCTAACCCTAACATAGCCCTAAGCATAACCCTAACCGTAACATAACCCTAAGCCTAAATCTAACCCTAACTTTAAAACCCCCTAACTTAAACATAATTAAAATAAATCTAAATAAACCTTACAATTATTAACAAAATGATTCCTATTTAAAACTAAATACATACTTACCTGTAAAATAAAACCTAAGCTAGCTACAATATAATTAATAGTTATATTGTAGCTATCTTAGGTTTTATTTTTATTTCACAGGTAAGTTTTTTGTATTCATTTTAACTAGGTAGACTTGTTAGTAAATAGTTATTAACAATTTACTAACTACCTAGCTACAGTTACCTGTAAAAAAACCTAACCTGCCTTACACTAAAAACTAACATTACAATAAAATAAAATAAATTAAATTATTAAGATACAATTTTCTAAATTACAAAAAAAAATAAACACTAAATTACCAAAAATAAAAAACGAAATTATGAAAATTAAAAACGAATTACTCCTAATCTAATAGCCCTATCAAAATAAAAAGCCCCCCCCCCCAAAAAAAAATAAATAAAAAACCCATAGCCTACACTAAACTGCCAATGGCCCTTAAAAGGGCCTTTTGTGTGGCATTGCCCCAAAGAAATCCGCTCTTTTACCTGTAAAAAAAAAATACAAACACCCCCAACAGTAAAACCCAACACCCAACCAACCCCCCCAAATAAAAACCTATCTAAATAAACCTAAGCTAACCATTGCCCTGAAAAGATCTATTGAGGAAGGACCATGGGGCGCGAACTTGGTACTCTATAAGAGATTTATAGACGATATTTTTATTATATGGAAAGGAGACAACAAATTATTGACATTATTTTTAGAAGATTTAAATGATAATAAAAGAGGTCTGTCTTTCACTAGTGAAGTGAGTACTAATAAAATACACTTTCTTGATATAGAAGTAGAAGTCAAGGAAAAAATAATAAGTACTAGATCATTCTTTAAAAAAGTTGACTCAAATAATTATGTTCACATAGAAAGTTGTCATTTGGATAAATTGGTATCTAATATACCAAAAGGGCAATTTATAAGAATGAGAAAAAATTGTAGTACAATAGAAGATTAACAAATCCAAACCTCAATATTAAAGAAAAAAATTATAGAAAGAGGATATCAGGAGAATGATCTAGATAAAATGATAGAACAAATTACACTGGTAAATAGAACAGATCTTCTCACTCAAAAAAATCAAAGCAAACTATAGTTAAAGGACCAGTCAACACTGTAGATTTGCATAATCAACAAATGCATGATAAGAAGACAATGCAATAGCACTTAGTCTGAACTTCAAATGAGTAGCAGATTTTTGTTAAATAAATTGCAAAGTTATGTCTATTTCCACTCCCACTGTATCATGTGACAGCCATCAGCCAATCACAAATGCATATACGTATATGCAGTGAATTCTTGCACATGCTCAGTAGGAGTTTGTGACTCAAAAAGTGTAAATATAAAAAGACTGTGCACATTTTGTTAATTGAAGTAAATTGGAAAGTTGTTTAAAATTGCATGCTGTATTTGAATCATGAAGTTTAATTTTGACTTGAGTGTCCCTTTAAGGAAGAAGATAAACTTTTTATACCCTTTGTAACGAAATATAGTGGACAACATCAATGTATTAAAAAAATCCTAAATAAACATTGGCACCTTATAATGAAAGATCACATACCAGGAGATAAAGTAAAAAAACACCTGGATATTATTTTTAAAAGGCTGATACCTTAAACTGTCTGGCACCAAGCGAATTTAAAAAGAACAAAAATAAACATATAACTAAAGATCTACAAGGTAATAAAGTCAGAGGCTTCTTTCCGTGTTATTCATGTGTATCATGCAAATTTAGCACAAAGAAAAAAGAGATTGCATCTACAACCAGAACATTTAAATATACTATTATGGATACTATAAGATGTTCTAGTAAAGGTATTATCTATCTCATACAGTGTCCGTGTAAAAGTCAATACTTAGGGCAAACTCAAAGAATTTTGCGAGATAGAATAAGAGAACATATGTACAACATAACACATGGGTTCAAAGGACACCTACTTTCCAAGCATTTTTTGGAAGAGCACAATAGTGATCTCTCTGGATCCCTGGGGGATTAAAAAAAGTAGGAAAAAAACTGGAGAGGAGGTGATTTTAAAAAACAAATACTTTATCAAGAAGCCAATTTAATTTTTGAATTTGGGAGTTTGACACCTGAGGGACTAAATGCTGAACTAGATCTTAAACCATTTGTTTAGACACATATGTATATATGTATATAACATGTGACTAATATCACATATTCACATATATTTGATCCTTTTCATCTTGGGAACACAATAGTATTATATTATTTAGCGATTATCCATCTCCATATTGACATATTTATATATGGCAGTCTTACCTACCTCAGATTCTCATTCTAATATAAGTCATCATTATGAATAATAGGCTTAAAAATTATAAATTCTTATTCCTTTTGTCTACATATGAGTTTATCCCCATCATGTTTCTACATATATGATTTATATATATATATATATATATATATATATATATATATATATATATATATATATATATATATATATATATATATACAGGTAGCCCTCAGTTTACGCCGGGGTTAGGTTCCAGAAGGAATGGTTGTAAATTGAAACCGTTGTAAATTGAAACCCAGTTTATAATTTAAGTCAATGGGAGTGAGGGAGATATGTTCCAGGCCCCTCTCAAAATTGTCATAAGTAACACCTAATACATTATTTTTAAAGCTTTGAAATGAAGACTTTAAATGCTAAACAGCATTATAAACCTAATAAAATAATCACACAACACAGAATATATAATTAAACTAAGTTAAATGAAAAAAACATTTGCTAAACAGCATTATAAATCTAATAAAATAATAACACAACACAGACTTCACTTGCATTTTTCTGCAAACAGTTCTTTCTATGCATTCCAATCTGGACTGATTTATAGACAGGAAGATCTTGATCCTATGAAATCTGCTTGATAGCTCAAGTCTAGTTAAACTGATTAATTTAAGCTTACCTCAAAACTTTATTCATCTTTTCATTCATCTCTTAAGAACTGATACAAGTGACACACAGTGTTGTATACTAGAAGATTACGTATCTTTACGGATGAACTGAAACTATCCTGAAAGTAGTTATTCAGCTGTCTTGTTTTTATTAGATATATAGAGAGGAGAACGGTATATATACCGAATGTATTTTTATGTTTTTTTATGTTGTTGTCTAAAAAGTGAACCTTTTAAATATGCGCATATAGCCTCTTTTAGGAATTAGAGTATTTTACCACCAGTGGTTGCAAGCTGAGTTTTACCTAGCATAATTTAACATATATTGTAAGTAAATATTTTCTAATTAAATATATCTTATATAGCCATTACAGGTTGATGAGTTGTTGCTTTTAGCGCGCGTTTTTTGTTTATTCTAGTGCGGTACACCTATACCGAAAAGACTTGTAATAGCGGCGTTAGTGAAAAAGCAGTGTTATAAAGCATAACGATGCTTTTTCACTCATAACGCCAAATTAGTAATCTAGCTGTTAGTTATGCAATATATTTTCAATATTTATCTTGCCTCATTTTCCTGTAATTCTGTAAATATATGATTTTTCCAATCCTAAAAACTATAATAGAGTGCATTGCAGGCTTCACACCCCTATCCATATTATATATCTCTCTCTAATTTGAAGTCTATTATGTTATCTGCTCAAGCTAAATGACCTAGATTAAAACTGGGTTTGCTACAGGAAAAAGTAGCATTTTAGTTTTATTAAGTAGCAGTCCATATTCACTTACGTATTACACGACACTCTTAAGTAAAATCTGTTGCACTGCTATGTCTGTATGGTTATAGGTAGCGAATTTTTGCAACATAATACAAAGTTGAAGGGATTTGTAGTTTCAAAGCGCTTCAGTCGCATATTTTGTTTACGTGAAAGCAAAGTTGCTCCAGTGGCTATAAGAAGTCCATTTTTGAGCAGTTCCTACTACCCGTGCTAGAGTCGGAGTGGGGTAGATACAGGAGCAAAGTAGCTGTAGCCATTTTAAATATGATTGGTTTTCCCTTCCCTTGTTTTTTTACAAGTTACAAGACAAAATTAATGTACTTATATTTATATAAAAAGAACAGTTACACTTGTAAAAGTATCTTATAACAAATAAATTAAACTTTCCTAGTATCAAAAATCCTAAATTAATTAACAAGTAATTTATGCACATATCACACAAAAATAAATTTAAAAAAAGGTACAATATTCATATATTGTATTATTTTAAAACCATAAGTATATTTTACAAATGTTCTGGTATTACTGCTAACTCCATTAAAGTATATATCTATTAAAGGGACATTATACCCAAATGATGAAACACTTGAAAGTGACACAGCTGTAAAAAGCTGACTAGAAAATATTACCTGAACATCTTATTGTAAAAAAGGAAGATATTTTACCTCAAAATGTCCTAAGTATTCACATCCCATTATAAAGGACTTTAAGCAGCCATTCAGGATACTAGTCCCAGGACTTGCAAGGGAGCGTGCATCTATTACCAGAGCATGTACTCTTGTAAGTTGAAGACATTTTGAGATAAAATATTAACGCCTAGATTACGAGTCTTGCATTAGCCTTAAAAAGCAGTGTTGAGAGGTCCCAACGCTGCTTTTAACGCCCTCTGGTATTACAAGTCTGGCAGGTACAGGTGTACAGCTCACTTTTTTTTGCGACTCGAGCATACCGCAAATCCCCTTATGTCAATTGCGTATCCTATCTTTTTAATGGGATTTGCCTAACGCCGGTATTACGAGTCTTGGAAAAACTGAGCAGTACAGTCTCTCCTGTCAAGACTCACACTGCATTTAAAAGTCAGTAGTTAAGAGTTTTATGGGCTAACGCCGTAACATAAAACTCTTAACTAAAGTGCTAACAAGTACACTAACACCCATAAACTACCTATTAACCCCTAAACCGAGGCCCCCCCATCGCAAACACTAAAATACATTTTTTAACCCCTAATCTGCTGACCGGACATCGCCGCCACTTTAATAAATATATTAACCCCTAAACTGCCGCACTCCCGCCTCGCAAACATTAGTTAAATTTTAGTAACCCCTAATCTGCCGTCCCTAACATTGCCGACACCTACCTACATTTATTAACCCCTAATCTGCCGACCCCAACGTCGCCGCTACTATATTAAATTTATTAACCCCTAAACCTAAGTCTAAACCTAACACCCCCCTAACTTAAATATAATTTAACTAGAACAAAATAAAATTACTACAATTAAATAAATTAATCCTATTTAAAACTAAATACTTACCTGTAAAATAAACCCTTAGATAGCTACAATATAACTAATAGTTACATTGTAGCTAGCTTGGGGTTTATTTTTATTTTACAGGCAACTTTTGTATTTATTTTAACTAGGTAGAATAGTTATTAGTTATTAACTATTTAATAACTTCCTAGTTAAAATAAATACAAATATACCTGTAAAATAAATCCTAACCTAAGTTACAATTACATCTAACACTACACTATCATTAAATTAATTACCTAAACTAACTACAATTAAATACAATTAAATAAACAAAAGTACAAAAAACACTAAATTACAGAAAATAAAAACCCTAAAAAAAAATAATTACAAGAATTTTAAACTAATTACACCTTATCTAATCCCCCTAAAAAAAATAAAAAAAGCCCCGCAAAATAATAAAAATCCCTACCCTATACTAAATTACAAATAGCCCTTAAAAGGGCTTTTTGCGGGTCATTACCCCTAAGTAATCAGCTCTTTAACTGGAAAAAAAAAAATACCCCACCAACATTAAAACCCACCACCCACACACCCAACCCTACTCTAAAACCCACCCAATACCCCCTTAATAAAACCTAACACTTAACACTAACCCCTTGAAGATCACCCTACCTTGAGCCGTCTTCACACAGCCGGGCACAAGTGGTCCTCCAGAGGGGCAGAAGTCTTCATCTGATCTGGCCAGAAGAGGACCTCCAGAGGGGCAGAAGTGTTCATCCAGGCGGCATCTTCTATTTTCATCCATCCGGAGAAGAGCGGAGCGGGTCCATCTTGAAGCCAGCCGACGCAGAGCATCCTCTTCTTCCGACGACTCCCGACGAATGAAAGTTCCTTTAAATGACGTCATCCAAGATGGCGACCCTTGAATTCCAATTGGCTGATAGGATTCTATCAGCCAATTGGAATTAAGGTAGGAAAATCCTATTGGCTGATGCAAATTTTTTTTTATTTAATTGTAGTAATTTTATTTTGTTTTATTTAAATTATATTTAAATTAGGGGGGTGTTAGACTTAGGTTTAGACTTAGGTTTAGGGGTTAATAAATTTAATATAGTAGCGGCGACGATGGGGGAGGCAGATTAGGGGTTAATAATTGTAGGTAGGTTGCAGCGACATTGGGGGTGGGAGATTAGGGGTTAATAAATAAAAAGTAGGTGTCGGCGATGTTGGGGGCGGCAGATTAAGGGTTCATAGGGATAATGTAGGTGGGTGCAGTGTCCGGAGCGGCAGATTAGGGGTTGATAATATAAAGCAGGTGTAGGTGATGTTGGGGGTGGCAGATTAGGGGTTAAGAAGTGTAAGATTAGGGGTGTTTAGACTCGGGGTTCATGTTCGGGTGTTAGGTGTAGACATAAATGTTCTTTCCCCATAGGAATCAATGGGGCTGCATTAGAAGCTGAACGCTGCTTTTTTGCAGGTGTTAGGTTTTTTTCAGCCGGCTCAGCCCCATTGATCCCTATGGGGAAATTGTGCACAAGCACGTTTAGCCAGCTCACCGCTACCGTAAGCAGCGCTGGTATTACAGTGAGATGTTGGAGCTAAAAGCTTTAAAATGATTTAGCATATGAGTATTATGCCCCTTTAAATTAAATTTGGTTTTAATCATATATATATATATATATACCAAAGGAAAGATTAATAAATGTAAGTTATTATGTTTATTTAAAAAAACCAATGCAATCTTTTATAGTTTACCAATGCAAGCATGTCACTAGTTAATTTACGAGTTTTAAATCCACTTGTAGCAAGAATAGATATAGGGACAGCACATAAATGTTAGCAGATTTTAAGCATGTTAGCTACAATGCATTTGAAAATCCCATGAACAGTATAGGCAGCTGAAACCTCTGTGTACTCTACAAAGGCTGTTGCTACCTTGCTATTGCTACCTTTTGTAGACAGTGAAGTGTGATAGCTGATGCTAATTGTAGCTGGTACAAAGCTCTTGCTACAAGTAGCTAATGTTGTGTAATCAAGCCTGACATTGGCAAGCACTGTCATCTCCAAATTTAAACCCACACTTACTAATTTTCCCCAAATAATTTGTTTAGATTCTTTAAGTCCAGAAATCAACAGTAAACTTGCTACAAGGTGATCATTATTACTATAACAATAATGTTTTAGCTATATGGAGCCTGGACATAAAATCCTTATTTAAATGGTGGGTCCCTCTCTCTCTCTCTCTCTCTCTCTCTCTCTCTCTCTCTCTCTCTCTCTCTCTCTCATATGAGGTGTCCTATGATCCAGTACTCTCTACAGTAGCCAAAACAACCAAATCAGAACCAGTGCTTAAATGGGCTTTTGATTGCTATGACAATTACATGGCAGCTGAACAGGTATGGTAACACTCTAAGGAAAGAGCAGGATTGCCTCTTTAAAAAGGGGTCTACAACTCCTCTGTGTGTTGTAGGATGTGACAGAGGTACTACCTCAACTCCCATATATTTGTTCCAATATAATATGGTTTTGTCAGGTGATTACTGATGCTGCAATAAAAACACCTAATAATAACCACCATTGCCCATAGATTAAATAGATCATGTAGATGAATGTATTGAGGGAAAGTCATCCTCTTTCCTATTTCTAACGCTCTTTGATTGTCTTCTTGAGAGAGATAAGGGCTTTAAATAGCAAACCGCAATAGTAATGTCACTCACCTGAACATTAGAGGGGCATATAATCTGACATGCAACAGCCCCATTCCTCTTCCACAGAAAAAAACAACTAATTCTGAGCTCTGTCCCTCTAATACTGTCAGGGTTTTTTCCCTGTTGTTTGCCATGTGCTGCTGGCAGCCATTTTACTTACCTAACTTGCTGACTTGGTGCATTGTGGGGGATGCTGCTCATTTCCTGCACTTCCTTTTATGGCCAGACTGGCGTGTATCATCCATGTGAGACAGGATGCAGTCTCAGAATTGTGATGTCATCATGCATTATTTAAAGGGCCTCTGTTCAGTATGCTTTGCCTTCGCGTTGTCTCAGACCTGTTTGTGAGAGTTCCTGTGTATTACTTGGCTGCCTGACGTCCTTCCTGGTTCCTGATCCCTGGCTTGTTGCTGACTCTGCTGTTTTCCTTGTTCCTGATTCCGGCTCTTCTGACTATTCGCTTTGGCTCCTGACTCGGCTCGTCTACCAGCTCTAGTTTTGACTCCTGGCTTGTTATTTGACTTGTGGAGGACTTTTTATTATTTTTTGCTATTAATAAAGGTGTGATTATTTTTGCACTTCTCGTCTCAGTCTGATTCCTGGCACCCTGACATTACGCAAAGGCCATGAATCCTGATGGTGCCAATAATCCACCTTTACCTGCCATAATTTCCAGGATGGATGTACAGGATCACCGCTTATGACTGCTCCTGTTTCCGCTATGCCTACCAGGAGCATGTCCAGTTCTGCACCTCTACCTCAGCAATATGGAGGCGATCCTATTCAGTGAAGAGGGTTTTTGAACCAGGTGGGCATTTACTTTGAGATGTTACCTCAGGCGTTTCCCTCTGACAGAGCTAAGGTGGGATTTCTGATCTCGTTACTCTCTGACACAGCTCTTGCCTGGGCTAATCCCTTGTGGGAGACTAATAAACCTGTGATTTCAAATTACTCTGAATTTGTGGCCTCCTTTCGAAGGGTATTTGATGTTCCGGCTTGCTCCGTCTCTGCTGCTAAACGACTCATGTCCATTCAGCAAGGTACAAGATCTATTGCTCAGTATGCTATTGAGTTCTGTACTCTTGCCGCAGAGGTAGGTTGGAACAATGAAGCCCTTGTTGCCGCCTTCTTTCATGGGCTCTCTGATGCAATTAAAGACGAAGTTACTGCCAGAGATTTACCAGAAGATCTCGAGGCATTAGTGTTTTTTTTATCCTAATTGACATCAGACTCAGAAAGAGGCCCTCTTTCAAGGAGCGCTTGCAGAAGCCTCCAGTTCCGTTGTCTCCTACGTGTTTGTTCCCACCCATGCCTCCCTTTCCTCCCATGCCTCCTGGTCCTGAGTCACCAGGTACTGCTGAGCCGATGCAGTTGGGATTCACGCGTCTCTCCACGGCGGAGAGGGCCTTTAGGAGGAGCGAGGGGCTCTGCCTCTATTGTAGGTTACAGGGCCACCTTTTAAAGTCTTGTGCTACACGGCCGGGAAACGCTCACACCAAAGATCCTGTCTGGGGCAGACCTTGTATGGTTTATCCTCGTCCCCGGAACTGCTTAAGGAGAAACCTTTGGTCACGGTTGTCCTTTCCTGGGTGGACTCCTCCATAGTCACTCAGGCTCTTGTTGACTCCGGTGCTGCGGGCTATTTCATTGACAGTGCTTTTGTATGTTTTGCCTCGGTCCATTCCGCTTGCTATTGAGGCCATTGATGGCAGGCCTCTTCAGCCCGCACTTGTTACTCACGAAACTGCTTCGTTGTCCATGGCTCCATTTTGAAACCCTCCAGTTCCAGGTGATAAACTCTCCGCATTTTCCGGTTGTTCTGGGTTATCCCTGGCTCCAAAGGCACAATCCCTGTCTCGACTGGCGCAGGTCTGAAATTTTGTTGTGGACCCCGCAATGTATTTCCACTTGTCTTCGGAAACCAGTTAAGGTCTTGTGCACTTCTTCGGTATTTCAATTGCTAGAGGAGTACCAAGAGTTCCTAGACGTTTTTGACAAGGTGCATGCCGGTACGTTGCCTCCTCACCGGTCTTATGATTGTGCCATAGACCTGCAACCCGGAGCCATTCCTCCTCGGGGCCGGGTTTACCCTCTGTTTGTTGCAGAGAATTGTGCTATGGAGGAGTATGTTGCCGATGCTCTGTCACGGGGGATCATCCGCAAATCCTACTCTCCTGCAGGGGCTGGCTTTTTCTTTGTGACGAAAAAGGGTGGCGAGTTAAGATCATGCATCGATTATAGGGGTCTTAATCGTCTTACCATTAAGAATGCTTATTACGGAACTCTTTGACCGCCTCAAGGGAGCTACGGTCTTTACTAAACTTGATTTGAGAGGAGCGTACAATCTCGTTAGGATTAAGGAGGGCCACGAATGGAAAACAGCATTTAACACCAGGAGCGGGCATTATGAGTATCTTGTAATGCCCTTTGGCCTATGTAATTCTCCTGCTGTTTTTCAGGAATTTATTAATGATGTCCTATGAGATATGTTGCAACAGTGTGTTGTGGTGTACTCAGACCATACACTCACCCACACTTGAGGCTCATCGTTCTGATGTTACATGGGTTCTTCAGAGACTACGTGAGAATGGCCTGTTTTGTAAACTCGAGAAATGTGAGTTCCATCAGACTCAAGTAACCTTTCTAGGTTAT
Organism: Bombina bombina; assembly: GCF_027579735.1. NCBI lineage: Eukaryota > Metazoa > Chordata > Amphibia > Anura > Bombinatoridae > Bombina > Bombina bombina. Next base: position 304,524,952 of record NC_069502.1, on the reverse strand, counting down.
GTTATCTCTGCTACAGGGTTCTCCATGGATCCTGACAAGTTTTCTGCAGTTCTGCAGTGGCCTCACCCAGTTGGTCTTCGGTCTATTCAACGTTTTTTGGGGTTCGCCAATTACTATAGAAAGTTTATTAAAAACTTTTCTTCCTTGGTCAAACCTATCACAGACATGACCCATAAAGAGAATGATCCACTCCATTGGTCACCTACTGCCATTAAGGCCTTTGATAGTCTTAAGACTGCCTTTGCTGCGGCTCCAGTTCTGGCTCATCCTAACGCTGTCCTGCCTTTCATTCTTGAGGTCGATACGTCCGAGACTGGAGTAGGTGCCCTCTTGTCTCAACGTCCTACGCCTGACGGTTCCTTGCATCCGTGTTGTTTCTTCTCTAAGAAATTGTCTCCAGCAGAGTGCAATTATGAAATTGGTGACAGGGAATCACTGGCCATAATTTTGGCAATCAAGGAATTGAGGCATCTTCTCGAGGGTACTAGCGTGCCAGTGCTCATTCTTACTGACCACAAGAATTTAACTTATCTATCTGAAGCAAAACGATTGTTGCCCCGACAGGCCAGATGGGCGCTATTTTTGTCTTGGTTTAATTATGTGGTTTCCAAACTGCCTGGAAGTAAGAATGTTAGGGCTGATGCCCTCTCTCAACAATTTTCACCCTTGGGGGAGGAGATCCTGGCTGCACAAACCAATGCACCTCCTGAGAAACCTAGTGGTAAGTGTTTTGTTCCTTAGAATCTTCAAACTAAACTTTTGCACACTTACCACTATCCTAAAGCCGCAGGTCACCCAGGCAAGAACCAAATGATTTGGTCTGTCACTCGACAATTCTGGTGTCCAGGTCTTCGTTCTGATGTTGCTGCGTATGTTGCCTCCTGCTCAGTTTGTGCACAGAATAAGACTCCTCGGCGTCTTCCTGTGGGTCATTGCTAATGGTGAGCGTTCTTGGACACATCTTTCCATGGACTTCATTGTCGAGATCCCTGTTTCCAATGACAAAACTGTTATCCTTATGGTGGTTGACCATTTTTTTAAAATGTCACATTGCATTCCCTTGATGAAGCTGCCTACTGCTCAGGAGCTTGCTTATTTTTTTGCCCGGGAGGTCTTCCGTTTACATGGGTTACCCAAGGAGATAGTGTCGGACTGGGGTAGCCAGTTTGTCTCCAGATTTTGGTGTTCCTTTTGTGCTCAAATGGGGATCCAGCTTTCCTTCTCCTCGGCATATCACCCTCAATCCAATGGGGCTGCGGAATGGTCTAATCAAGCTCTGGAACAGTTCCTCCGTTGCTATGTCTCAGATCACCACAATAATTGGTCTGAACTGTTACCTTGGGCAGAGTTTGCTCGTAATAGTGCTATTAATGCTTCCTCCAAGTTATTCCCGTTCATGGCGAATTATGGGTTTCAACCATCCTTGTTGCCCGATTCATTCATGTCTCAGGGTATTCAGGCTTTGGAGGAGCATCTCCGGCAACTCCGTTCCACGTGAGTGCAGATTCAGGATTGCCTTCATAATTCTATGCAGCGCCAAAAGTTCCAGGCTGATCGTAGGCGTCTGCCCGCACCTTCCTACCAGGTTGGTGAGATAGTTTGGCTGTCCTCCAGCAACTTGAACCTTTGTGTGCCTTCCAATAAATTGGCTCCCCGTTATGTTGGTCCTTTTCGAATACTCCGACGGGTTAATCCTGTGGCCTACGCTCTTGACCTTCCTCCTGCTATGCGCATTTCCAATGTTTTTCATGTCTCCCTCTTGAAACCATTGGTTTGTAATCGGTTTACCACTGTGTTGCCTTGTCCCCATCCTATCTTTGTTGACAACCATGAGGAGTATGAGGTCAGCAGCATTATTGACTCTTGTATGTCCAGGGGCTGTGTACAGTATTTGGTTCACTGGAGGAGCTACGGTCCGGAGGGGCGTTCTTGGGTTCCCTCCTCTGATGTTCATGCTCCCGCCCTCCTCCGTGCCTTCCATGCCCGTTTCCCCAATAAGCCTTTTGTTCTCCTGTGGGGAGGGGTCATTGAGGGGAGGGTACTGTCAGGGTTTTTTCCCTGTTGTTTGCCATGTGCTGCTGGCAGCCATTTTACTTACCTCTGTTGCTGACTTGGTGCATTGTGGGGGATGCTGCTCATTTCCTGCACGTCCTTTTATGGCCAGACTTGTGTGCATCATCCGTGTGAGACAGGATGCAGTCTCAGAATTGTGATGTCATCACGCATTATTTAAAGGGCCTCTGTGCAGTATGCTTTGCCTTTGCGTTGTCTCAGACCTGTTTGTGAGAGTTCCTGTGTATTATCTGGCTGCCTGACATTCTTCCTGGTTCCTGATCCCTGGCTTGTTCCTGACTCTGCTGTTTTCCTTGTTCCTGATTCCGGCTCGTCTGACTATTTGCTTTGGCTCCTGACTCGGCTCGTCTGACTACCAGCTCTGGTTTGGACTCCTGGCTTGTTATTTGACTTATGGACATTTTATTATTTTTTGCTATTAATAAAGGAGTGATTATTTTTGCACTTCTCGTCTCAGTCTGATTCCTGGCACCCTGACAAATACAGTCCTATGTACCTATTTGCATTAGAATGTCCCTTAGCCCCACCCATAAACTACTCCGACACACCCACAAACTTTCCAGTGATGCCCGCAGGCTGCCCAGACACAATGATGATGGATCACCCCAACCTCCAGAATTCCTGATAACTTATCACAACTTTAGCAGGTATGCAGCTGGATCACTATGAGACTTTACCAAACCCGTTGTTAATATCCACTAAATAATACTAAATTCTCAGAGTGCCAAGTCTGTCCAACATAATTTAAATATAATAATGAGACCATCCCATTTTCTCCATGAAAATGAAATTTCTACATAATCTCTAGTTAGGAAAATGAAAAAATCTTGTCCAGTTTATAAAGAACACAAATTCAAAGGTCCTGTTGTCCTACATAATCCATATATAGAGAGACAATAAAAAGACATTGATTCAAAATTAGCTACGTAATATCCACACAAGCATGAAATGACAGCTAAAGGGATATTAACTAAACCATACATTTTCAACAAAGCATCTGTTACGTAGCAGCACATAAAGTAACATTATTGGTTTTAAAGACCCAAGGTTAAGATCTCTATTGAATGTTGTTTGTATGCACCATGGGATTCTTATAAAATACTGTTTTTAATATCTCGCAAAGCAAAGCTTTGGCGGAATTTACAAAGTGTAAAGCCACTGTAAAATTACACCCAAATACAGGGTTAGGCACAGACAAAGGCTGTGGCGGACATTTTCCAAAGTACAGACCTTAGTGAAAGACACCAAGGTACATTTGAAATTAAAAACATTATTTTATAGTGCTGGGTGTTATTACTGATGCAGATACCACTGATCCTATAACCAGTCCTCCTCTGGCTATACCCATGTGCCAGTGTCACTACTGTGTCATTATATAGTGCTGGGTGTTATTATACTGATGCAGATACCACTGATCCTATAACCAGCCCTCCTCTGGCTATACCCATGTGCCAGTGTCACTACTGTGTCATTATATAGTGCTGGGTGTTATTATACTGATGCAGATACTACTGATCCTATAACCAGCCCTCCTCTGGCTATACCCATGTGCCAGTGTCACTACTGTGTCATTATATAGTGCTGGGTGTTATTATACTGATGCAGATACCACTGATCCTATAACCAGCCCTCCTCTGGCTATACCCATGTGCCAGTGTCACTACTGTGTCATTATATAGTGCTTGGTGTTATTATACTGATGTAGATACCACTGATCCTATAACCAGCCCTCCTCTGGCTATACCCATGAGACAGTGTCACTACTGTGTCATTATATAGTGCTGGGTGTTAATATACTGATGCAGATACCACTGACCCTATAACCAGCCTTCCTCTGGCTATACCCATGTGTCAGTGTCACTACTGTGTCATTATGGTGCTGGGTGTTGATATACTGATGCAGATACCACTGATTCCATAACCAGCCCTCCTCTGGCTATAACCATGAGCCAGTGTCATTACTGTGTCATTATATAGTGCTGGGTGTTGTTATACTGATGCAAATACCACTGATTCTATAACCAGCCCTCCTCTTGCTATACCCATGAGCCAGTGTCATTACTGTGTCATTATATAGTGCTGGGTGTTGTTATACTAATGCAAATACCACTGATTCTATAACCAGCCCTCCTCTTGCTATACCCATGAGCCAGTGTCACTACTGTGTCATTATATAGTGCTTGGTGTTATTATACTGATGTAGATACCACTGATCCTATAACCAGCCCTCCTCTGGCTATACCCATGAGACAGTGACACTACTGTGTCATTATATAGTGCTGGGTGTTATTATACTGATGCAGATACCACTGATCCTATAACCAGCCCTTGTCTGGCTATATGCATGTGCCAGTGTCACTACTGTGTTATTATATAATGCTCGGTGTTATTATTCTAATGCAGATACCACTGATCCTATAACCAGCCCTCCTCTGGCTATACCCATGTGCCAGTGTCACTACTGTGTCTTTGTATAGTGCTTGGTGTTATTATACTGATGCAGATATCACTGATCCTATAACCAGCCCTCCTCTGGCTATACCCATGAGCCAGTGTCATTACTGTGTCATTATATAGTGCTGGGTGTTGTTATACTGATGCAAATACCACTGATTCTATAACCAGCCCTCCTCTTGCTATACCCATGAGCCAGTGTCACTACTGTGTCATTATATAGTGCTGGGTGTTATTATTCTGATGCAGATACCACTGGTCCTATAACCAGCCCTCCTCTGGCTATACCAATGTGCCAGTGTCACTACTGTGTCATTATATAGCGCTGGGTGTTGTTATACTAATGCAGATACTACTGACCCTATAACCAGCCCTTGTCTGGCTATACGCATGTGCCAGTGTCACTACTGTGTCTTTGTATAGAGCTGGGTGTTATTATACAGAAGCATATACACATCCAGTATTTCACTCAGGCTTTATTTATTCCATAACTTATCACCCAATATCGCTAGCAGTCTTTTGACAAACCACTAACTTTATTCCCACTACATATTTTTTTTATTCCTATCAGAAAGAAAAGATATGGTAAGGTTATGGCGGACACTGCAAGGGTTAGTCAGTACAGACACCTTGCCTATTCCTGCCCAAATAATTGTGAAAAAGTAATATTTTTTATACTATCAACATTGCTAACATTAGCATATAGTCTTCATGGACATTATCTAATGCATTTGCTCCAAGTATTACGTCTTTACGCTAATAAGACCTATGACTATGCCCTTTGGCCTCCCTAACTCAGGCTCCAACCATATGATTTTATATTGCGCCCCCCTGCCCTAATGTTCTT